>NC_135985.1:27166369-27383098 GCF_053455715.1 Rhinoraja longicauda
CTGCTGTTCCCCAACACGTTCATTCAGGAGCTGCACCTGGACACAATTTCTGCAGGTGCGGTTTCTAGAAGCACCAGAAATATCCCTGACTTCCCACATCCTGCAGGAAACACACTGTACCAACTTGCCTGTCATTTCTTCAATGGACAAAGAAATCACAGCTTTCGAATCAAGTGTAGCCTCCTTGCCTCAGCCTCCTCACCAAAGACTCGCACTTTACTCACCAAGGCACTTCACCTCAACAAGGCCACTCCCAACAAGGCTGCTCTGCTACAGCTGCACTTCTTTATCTGTTACCTAATCAACTACTTTAGGGCTATTTTGTAAATTACTCGAACCTGGGCCTTTGGCACTCTTTTTAAATCTTCTTTCCCTCTGACTCACCCACTTCCAGCCAATACTTGCTCTCGCTGCTTCTGGCTGCTAAGTTCAGTTTTTAGGTATTTTAATGCTTTGTTCTGATGCCGTATAACCGTTGTGCTTGAATAAAAGTTTTAAAACACCACTACTAGACTCGGTAAATCATTGGGAATTCAATGATACTGCAGTAACCTTAGAATAGATAGCCCTCACAGACTGTTGTTCTGTCACTGTAGGTCATGCTGACAGAAGATGCAAGATTGTAAAGGAATAGTTACAGAAAGACATCCAGTCCAGTCTGGTCCGGTCCGGTCCGGTCTGGTCCAGTCCTGTCCAGTCCAGCATAGTTTAGTTTAGTTTAGTGATATAGCACCGAAATAGGCCTTTCACCTCACCGAGTCTGCGTCGACCAGAGATCCCCGCACACTAACACTATCGTACACACACGGGACTATTTTTACCATTTTTACAAAGCCAATTAACCTACAAAAACTTGTATGTCTTTGGAGTGTGGAAAGAAACTGGGGCACCCATAGAAAGCCCACACAAGTCACGGGGAGAACGTACAAACTCCATACAGACAGCACCCGCAGTCAGGGTGGAACCCGGGTCCCTGGCGCTGTAAGGCAGCAACTCTACCGCTGGGCCAGCATCTCGGAGAAGAACGTGTTACTCAGTACTGACCATTAAATATGCTGTTAGTAATGAGCTGGAAAAAAGCCAGAGAAATTGGATTAAATGGTTAGGTCTCATAATGGTGCAAGAATAAGTTAAAATAATCTGTTTCCGTGCTTACATTTCTGTAGGCAGTTGGCAGTGATCATAACAGGAGTGGGCAGAGCTGACAGAGTGATCATAGTGGGAGTGAGCACTGTGGTGACATCACACATTCAATACCACTAAACCCATCTCCTTAATTACATTCTTAAACCACTGCTGGAGTTGGGATAAAAGTCAATATAAAGACCAGACCATCCTTTCTCATCCCATTCGCCCAATATTCAGCAGGCCAGCTATCACACATAGCGACACTGAGCTTCTGTTGTTCTTACCAACCCAAACATAATAACAGATAACAAATGAGGAAAACGTACCTGTAATAGGAGATATCTGTGCCTGCGCGGACCCACTGAGCCTTTCCACATAATGCCTCGTGGACTGAATACAACACTGGCTGCATCCCTGCAATAAGGAAGCACAGAAAATTATGTTTTCCTGTCAACATAACTCCATCTATGAAGAGACAATTCATTCTTATTCCTCTAAATTTCTCCGATAGATTTAGATTCCTTACTTAATCAAAAGGTTAGCTCAACGTAATCTGAGCATGTTCAGATACTCTCTTTGCTCCTGGTATCTTCACTTACTTAGATGTTAGATATAGCTCTTTGGGCTAACGGAATCAAGGGATATGTGGAGAAAGCAGGAACAGGGTACTGATTTTGGATGATTATCCATGACCATATTGAATGGCGATGCTGGCTTGAAGGGTCGATTGGCCTACTCCTGCACCTATTTGCTATGTTTCTCTGTTTCTATGCCCCTGTTGCCCCTGTAGAGTCTCAGACCCCACACTGTGACTCTGCATTAACGGTGAAGTTTAAAGACAATGCTCAGTACATAAAAGCAAGATCATTATTTTCTCAATTAATGTTAATGTCTATCTTTAGGGGCGGCACAGTGGTGCAACGATAGAGTTGCTGCCTGACAGCGCCAGAGACCCGGCTTTGATCCTGACTAGGTGCTGCCTGTATGGAGTTTCCCCGTAACCTACGTGGGTTTTCTTCGGATGCTCTGGTTCCCTCCCATATTCCAAAGGTAATTGGCTTCGGTAAAATAGTAAATTGTCCCTAGTGTGTGTAGGATAGTGTCAGTGTGGGGGGATCACTGGTCGGTGCGGACTTGGTGGGCCGTAAGGCCTGTTTCCTTGCTGTATCTCTAAACTAAATTGAACTAAACTAAGATAAAGTTTATTCTTTTAGAACTAGAATTGCAATCACTTATAGTACTTTCTCCAAAATACCTGTGCATTAGTTTGATAAATTAAGCTCTTGGACTGGGACCCAAATACCTGTATTATTGATATGAAGACATGTTTGGATTCTACTTTGTTTCTCTGTAGTTCTCTCATTTGGAGAAGGAAATGTCCAGTCCTTGCCCAGGTGACCACAGACCCACAAAAATAACTTATTTTTTAATTGCCCTTCAAAATGGGTAGCCAAGACACCCCTAGGGAGTCACAGACAGACAACAAATGCAAGTTTAGGCAGCAATGCATGTGACGCATGGATAAGCAAATGTATTTTTTTAATTGCATGATCCATTCTCTGGCAGATTTTGTGAAAACATCAACAGGTCAAGTAGTATCTCCAGAGAGCATAGACAGCTGATGTTTCAGGCCGGGACCTTTCTTCAGACTGATTGTAGTAAAGGGAAGAAAGCTGGAGGAGAGGTGTGGGCGGGACAAATCCTGGCATGTGATAGGTGGATACAGCTGAGGAGGTTGATTGGCAGATGGGTGGATAAAGGCCACAGAAGAAACTGAGACAAAGGGGTGTGAAATAAGGAGATAAGAGGCATGAATTTCTATGTATACTTGTGTGAAACTCACTGACAGACTTTAAGACAGAGGGAAACACGTACACCTAGAACTAAGCACAAGTGCTGTGGGATTAGATTTTCGATTTGTGTTAAAACCTGGCGCAGACCCAATCCAATCACTGATAACACTTCTGCAGATATCTCCATGAAAGTCAGCACAGTATTAAGAATTCCAACTTCATGTGAGTCAATGCATTTGTTGATAACTCTCTGGCTTGTTCTGAAATTATATTCGTTCTGAAACCACCTTATTTTACAAAGAATCTTGAAGTTCCTGCTGCTATTGGCAATGACACTAATTGTCATCAACACTAATATCTATGAGACCCATTAAAAACATAAGTGCTATGATTCGATGTTAAATGTGGTTCAACATTTAAACTGTGGAATTGTCCAAACAGTTGAATTACATGAATATAAATTCATTTTCACAGCAAAATCCCCTCAAGCTGTTGAATTATGAAACTGCCATGCTGCCTGACTCAGTGTGAAATATGAATCGTGAACAGTCAGAAGCCATACACAGATTCACATCGTGTTTTATTTATAAAGAGGTGCTTGTGTTGTGTAAGTGTCTTAGTGTTACAGTGTATAAATATTTATCATAATAATTCATACTGAACTGTATTCGGAGGAAGCATTATACTTGCAAACACATGAATCAAAATATAAAAGTATTATGGTGTAGCTACAATAAGAAGGCTTCGGGGAAGATAAACAGTGTACGACATGTCCCTCAAGCCAAACTAAATAAGGTCTCAGGTATAAAGCTGCAGACTTTCAATTCGAGTCAAGGATTATCTGCCCAAGCAAGCTGCTAATCAATGTACATATATATATATATATATACACACACACACACACACATATATATATATATATATATATACACACACACACACACACACACATATATATATATATATATATATATATATATATAGGCATACAGACAGAAAGCAAAGAGTGGGGATAAATGGGTCCCTTTCAGAATGGCAGGCAGTGACGAGTGGGGTACCGCAAGGCTCGGTGCTGGGACCGCAGCTATTTACAATATACATTAATGATTTGGATGAAGGGATTAAAAGTACCATTAGCAAATTTGCAGATGATACAAAGCTGGATGGTAGTGTGAACTGTGAGGAAGATGCAGGGTAACTTGGACAGGTTGTGTGAGTGGGCGGATGCATGGCAGATGCAGTTTAATGTGGATAAGTATGAGGTTATCCACTTTGGTGGTAAGAATAGGAAGGCAGAGTATTATCTAAATGGTGTCAAGTTAGGAAAAGGGGACGTACAACGAGATCTGGGTGTCCTAGTGTATCAGTCACTGAAAGGAAGCGTGCAGGTACAGCAGGCAGTGAAGAAAGCCAATGGAATGTTGGCCTTCATAACAAGAGGAGATGAGTATAGGAGCAAAGAGGTCCTTCTGCAGTTGTACAGGGCCCTAGTGAGACCGCACCTGGAGTACTGTGTGCAGTTTTGGTCTACAAATTTGAGGAAGGATATTCTTGCTATTGAGGTTTACTAGGTTAATTCCCAGAATGGCGGGACTGTCGTATGTTGAAAGACTGGAGCGACTAGGCTTGTATACACTGGAATTTAGAAGGATGAGAGGGGATCTTATCGAAATATATAAGATTATTAAGGGGTTAGACACGTTAGAGGCAGGAAACATGTTCCCAATGTTGGGGGAGTCCAGAACCAGGGGCCACAGTTTAAGAATAAGGGGTAGGCCATTTAGAACGGAGATGAGGAAAAACCTTTTCAGTCAGAGAGTTGTAAATCTGTGGAATTCTCTGCCTCAGAAGGCAGTGGAGGCCAATTCACTGAATGCATTCAAGAGAGAGCTAGATAGAGCTTTTAAGGATAGCGGAGTCAGGGGGTATGGAGTGAAGGCAGGAACGGGGTACTGATTGCGAATGATCAGCCATGATCACATTGAATGGTGGTGCTGGCTCGAAGGGCCAAATTACCTACTCCTGCACCTATTGTCTATTGTCTATTGAGGCAGAATGAAGGGAGAGACTGTTCCTATTGGCAAACAGCTAAAAGCCCCCAGGAGACAGGTTGAAAGGTCCACAGGTGAATGAGGCAGTGGTCAGTCTCATCAAGTAGACATGTCCAGGATCTACTGCCTATGGGTGCAGATTCAACTGCAGCCTTCAAAATGGAAGTGAATAAATGTTTGAAGACAGTGAATTGCATCGTGTTGGGAAAGAGAGAGAGATGGAGCGAGCAGGATACTGGACACCCTGCACAGTCCATGCCAGCGATCCGATGTCCCAAATGCCCAGGTCTTAGTGGGAAACTCGAGGACCAGAGGCCATAGCCTTAGTATGAAAGGACAAAGCTTCAGAAAGGAAATGAGGGGGAATTTCTTTAGTCAGAGGGTTGCGAATCTGTGGAATGCACTGTCACAGATGGCTGTGGAGGCCGTCAGTGGATATTTTTAAGGCAGGGATTGACAGATTCTTGATTAGTACGGGTGTCAGGGGTTATGGGGAGAAGGAAGGAGAATGGGGTTGAGAGGGAAAGATAGCTCAGCCATGACTGAATGACTTGATGGGCCAAATGGCCTGATTCTGCTCCTAGAAATTATGAATATGAACTTCTGCAATAAAAACAGAATGTACTGAAAGCACACAGCAGGTCAGGCAGCATCTGTGGAGAAAGAAACGGTTAATGTTTCAGGTCAGAGATCCATCACAAGAAAATGCCTCCTTCTTCAATGTAACCTAAACCGCAATATCTTTGATTAAATTATTTCCTGTAGGAAGATCGATATGGATTGCCTCTCCCTATTGCCGCTTAATATGGCAGGATTTCAGGGGCATTTCAGAGGACAGATAAGAGTGGTGAATCTGGACACTATACCAGGTAATGACAACAGATTCCCTCCCTGGAGGCAGTTTAGTAAAGTGAAGACACAAGGCACTGAAGGTGCAACTGATAATAATGCATGTAGTTTTCTTAAAGATAGATACAAAAAGCCGAAGTACTCAGCGGGACAGGCAGCATCTCTGGAGAGTAGGAAAGGGTGATGTTTTGGGTCGAGACCCTTCTTCTTACAGCAACCCAAAGGTTTCATTTCTCATCAGTGAATGAAGACATTTTATCCAAACTTGTTGAATCACTTGAATGTTAAGTTGCTCAGTTGCAACAATGAGATTTGACCTGGAATCATGCTCCAGGCTCCGGTCGCTAGTCCAATAAACATCAACAGAAGCAGATAGCTACTGAAGCTGGAGTTTGGGAACTCAATGGTCTGTAACCTTGTAGTACTTCGGCTGTTTGGCAATTTAAGCTACAACAAATAGCCTATGTCATGTGAAACAGTGGATTCTGTCTACTCTAATGTGCCTGGAATTTCACTGTGTCCTCAACTCCTTACCGTAGTTGAACTGACTATTTGTCTTCTCACAGTTAATAATGTTGAATCGATACGAGATGCCTGCTCTCATGCCGCTGATTTCAAAGTAGAACCACTGCTGCTGAAGGGTTGTGTTGATGTCAGCATTCATTACCAGATCATATTCATACCTGGACAGGAATAGGAATGAATGATATTTAAAGAACAGCCAAAATACTTCTGGTCAACAATATAAATCTAACCCGGACACTAAACAACTGAGGAACAGTTTTATTTGGTCATTTGATATCATTATAAGAAACACAACAGCAGATTATAAAACCTGTAACAAATTAAACAGGATTATTGTTTCCTGAAAACTAATTCAAATAACTTAAATTTCAGTATGATTGGAAACTTAATGTAATCGGTTTTAATCCAGTCCTGGCACTCAGCTTGAAGTGGGCTCCCATGTGCAGTCTTGATCTTGGCACCTCCCAAATTTCTCATGCGTTCAAGAACAAAGTTGATTGATGGAATGATACAGCATGGAAACAGGCCCTTCAGCCTATCAAGTCCATGCTGACTATTTATCACCCGTTCGCACTAGTTCTATGTTATCCCACTTTTGCTGTATGTTATCCCACTCTCTGCACAGGAGTGGAAATCTTACAGAAGGCAAATAATCTACAAATATGCATGTCTTTGGGATATGGGAGGAAACCGGAGCACCCGGAGGAAACAGTCACGGAAAGAAAGTGCAAATTCCATACAGACAGCATCCAAGGTCAGAATTGAACACTGGTCTCTGGCACTGTGAAGTCAGCAGTTCTACCAGCTGCGCCACTGTGCCACTCAAAAGATGACCCAAGCTGGAATAATGCAGGATGTAATTGGCAGAAAGGTCAGAAGGGAATTTATCCATTGAGAAAAATGATTGGGGATCTGGAATTCCTTGCTTGAAGGAATGGAAGAGGCAGGATCTCAGATCACTTATCAGCAGATCCCAAGTACTTGAGATCCTACTGAATGTCCTGCAAACTGAGAGTTAGAAATTGGGGATGCAAGGAACTACAGATGCTGAAAACCTGAGCAAAAACAATGTGCTGGAGGAACTCAGCAGGCCAGGCTGCGTCTGTGGAGGGGAAATAGGCAGATAATGGTTCAGGTCAGGATCCTTCTTCAGACTCCTAGACTCATCTGAAGAAGGGTCCTGACCCAAAATGTCATCAGTCCATTCTCTCCAGAGATGCTGTCTGACCCGCTGAGTTCCTCCAGCACTTTGTTTTTTGAGCTGGAAAGTTTGGTGGAAGTGGAATTATTTTGGTGGCATGAACACAATGATCCTGCTTTTGCATCGCAAATATCTCTGTTTCTTGTAAATCAACCTTGAGGGATAAGAGTTTGGTCTGGCCTCTTCAATCAAAATCAATTTCCCCACTGATAAGTTATAACAAAGAAGTTCTTCAGAGACTGAGTATTCCGTGTCATTCATATTCCAACGGCATGGAGTAAAAGCTCTCAAGGGCTGCAATTCTGATGTTTAATTTAAAGATGAAGCAAAGATCAATAGTGACATGTCTGAAAGTGGCTGCAGTCACTGTTAGATTGTCATAACATTCTTCCACATAACATTATGGTGGCAACATGAGACTTCATTCCAGTCGTGTCACTAAGGGAAGCACTCTTGAGTTAAAAATGTAAGTATCTTACCTGGAACTCAGAGTACCTGGCAGTGCAGTACTCCCATGCTCCTCTGGAGGGTCACAAGTCCCTCACAAGTCCCTTTGCACTGTGACCCTCCTGTGTTGCAGGTAAGATACTGAGATAAGGCATTATCTATCCTCTTAGGAGGACAGAAAGGAACTCATGAATTGAAGATAGACACAAAATGCTGGAGTAACAAAGTGGGTCAGGCAGCATCTCTGGAGAAAAGGAATAAGTGACATTTTGGGTCGAGACCCTTCTTCAGATGGTCTGAAATGTCACCTATTCTTTTTTCTCCAGAGATGCTGCCTAACCCACTGAGTTACTCCAGCATTTTGTGTCTATCTTCGGTGTAAACTGGCATTTGCAGTTCCTTCCAACACAACTTACTCATAGAAAAGTAGGGAGATATCTGCATTGTGCAGGAGAAACCTGGTCCCTGATCAACGTCATTAGTGTAGATTTCCTGGCCATGGACACATTGCTAATTGTACAAATTGGTCCAAAAGGTCTGAGAAAACTCTCGCTGAATATACACAGACATCTTCTGAGGATTCATATTTTTAGATGAAGCAAGATGATGGTAAATTACATTTTGTACTCCAATATGTAACAAAGTAAATCAGTTAAGCCAGAATGTTGCAGTTTCCTTTCCTGGGCTAGGTTAAATTAATTGATCTTACTTAGGGCATGTAGGGATTTTACATTACATAGAAGCATGTAATGAGAAGCATAGAAGCATCACCCTTTGTCCCATCATGCCCACACTGGTCATGAAGTACCAACCTACATTCATCCCAGTCACCAGCACTTGGCACTTGGTCTTGCTCCTCTGACCCTTCGCATTGCAAGTGTTCATCTGCATTCTTTCTTTTGAAGTATCACAGAGTCCATGCAGAATGTGGATCAGATTGAACTGTACACTTTTTACACTTACTTGCGAATTTGAATAGCTTTTCGAAGATTTCCTGACTCAAAGTTTGAAAAGAATTTCAGGGAAGATTCATCTCCTGACGTGACCAATGAAGGGCTGGGACTGGCAGAAAAAGAACAGCAAATATTGTCAAGAAAGTTATTTGAAAGCAACTAAGAAATCCACAGATTCCACCATCACATCTCATTGCACCACCTAACTTGTGCTTTAAAGGCTCTGTGTAAAACCAATATTTGGAGCTAAATTTTAAGCCCAAATTCTATCTGTGCAAAAAGTAATGAGGGGTTTAAGGTATTGTCCACGCAAGGGGGCACTAACTACGAGCACGGGTTCTGCACACAGATCTTTAGCTTTTCAAAATGACATGTAGCTTTGTAACTTTGTTGACGTCAGAAATGACAAAAGGTGGCACGGTGGCGGTAGAGTTGCTGCCTAACAGCACCAGAGACCAAAGTTTGATCCTGACTATGGGTGCTGTCTGTACAGAGTTTGTACATTCTCTCCATGACCTGCGTAGGTTTTATCCAGGATTTTCGGTTTCCTCCCACACCCCAAGCATGTACAGGTTTGTCGGCTAATTGATTTGGTGAAATTGTAAATCGTCTCTAGTGTGTAGGATAGTGTTAGTGTGCGGGGATCGCTGGCACAGACTCGGTGGGCCGAAGGGCCTGTTTCCGCACTATATCTCTAAACTAAACTAAACAGAAACGTAGTGACACTTGTGTACTGCTTAGGTGAGGTCAGCTATATGATTTTACCGGTTGTCTGCAAAACCAAGCATTTCACTGTACCTAGGTACCTGTGACAATGATGTATCGTTGAATCATTGAATTGAACAGAATGGTCATAATGGTGAAATGTTGCCGGTGGCCATGTTTGACGTTTAGCCACAACTCACCACCCAAATATAATGGGTGCTGCTTAGTTATGTTTCTAAGTCATCAATTTAAACAGCTAACCACTTTGCAGAATGCTTTGGCATCTGCCTTGGTATCCATTGCCTACTGAAGATTCAGTGATGAAGGGAAGTTAGTTTGTGTCGCCAAGAACCTCAAGGAGAATATGCCATTGTAGAGTGTAGGAACTGCAGATGGTGTAACTCAGCAGGTCAGGCAGCATCTCTGGACAAAAGGAATGGGTGATGTTTAAGGTTCAGATTCTTTCTTCTGACTGAAAGTGCCGATGGGTGAGGGGGAGGGGGAGGGGGAGCAGGTGCAGTGGGGGGTGGGTGGAATAAACTGGAGGCAGGAAAAGGCCAGATCCAAATCAGGGGTGGCAGGAAGGGTGGAACCCATAATGGCCCATTGTTGGCTGGGGAAGATGTGATAACAAGATGGAGGTAAGGATGCAACCAGTGGAACTGGTAGGGCCACTGGGGTGGGGGAGGGGAGGAGAGATGGCAGGGTGACTGGGGTGGGGGAGGGGAGGAGAGATGGAAGGGTGACTGGGGTGGGGGAGGGGAGGAGAGATGGTAGGGTGACTGGGGTGGGGGAGGGGAGGGGAGGAGAGATGGCAGGGTGACTGGGGTGGGGGAGGGGAGGGGAGGAGAGATGGTAGGGTGACTGGGGTGGGGGAGGGGAGGAGAGATGGTAGGGTGACTGGGGTGGGGGAGGGGAGGGGAGGAGAGATGGCAGGGTGACTGGGGTGGGGGAGGGGAGGAGAGATGGTAGGGTGACTGGGGTGGGGGAGGGGAGGGGAGGAGAGATGGCAGGGTGACTGGGGTGGGGGAGGGGAGGGGAGGAGAGATGGTAGGGTGACTGGGGTGGGGGAGGGGAGATGGTAGGGTGACTGGGGTGGGGGAGGGGAGGGGAGGAGAGATGGAAGGGTGACTGGGGTGGGGGAGGGGAGGAGAGATGGTAGGGTGACTGGGGTGGGGGAGGGGAGGGGAGGAGAGATGGTAGGGTGACTGGGGTGGGGGAGGGGAGGGGAGGAGAGATGGTAGGGTGACTGGGGTGGGGGAGGGGAGGGGAGATGGTAGGGTGACTGGGGTGGGGGAGGGGAGGGGAGGAGAGATGGAAGGGCGACGGGTGGGGGAGGGGAGGAGAGATGATAGGGGATGGAATGTAGGAGTTACTTGAAATTAAAGAAACCCTCATTCATACCGCTGGGCTGTAAATTGTCCAAGCAAAATATGAAGTGCTGTTTCCCTCAATTTGAGTGCAAGGTTCTGACCCAAAACTTCACGTATTCCTTTTCTCCAGAGAGGCTGCCTGACCCACTGAGTTAGTCCAGCACTTTATGTCTAGATTCATTTTTGGTGTTGGGGTCAAGGTAACATAGGCAAAAGGATATTAATAAATCTCATTAAATTATTCAAATGGACCATGAATTTGAAAAATTGGGCTTATTTCAGCTCAGCTCACTTCATTGGCCAGTGATCCATCGGCCCATTTGTTTCACCTAATGGAGCGCGTTGTAAGATGCCTCTCCTCGCCAACTCCAGCTACATTTGAGAAGCAATTCTCTGCAGTTTGGGATTAGAGTGAAGCATCAGACAGAGGATGTAAAACAGACCAACCAACCTTTCAATGTCCAATATGACCCTGTTCAGGACATCTCCAGAGCTGACTAAACGCTGAATATCTTCAAAGATTTTAGCCCTAAAATCAAAGTTATGCACAGTCACAAAAGCATAGTAATTAAAAAGAAAACACAGAAATAGAACATAGAATACAGAACAGTACAGAGGGAAGTGCTTCAAACTCTTTGAAGCACTTCCCTCTGGAAGGCGACTCCGGACTGTCAAAGCAGCCACAGCCAGACATAAAAACAGCTTTTTTCCACGAGTAGTAGTTCTACTCAATAACCAAAGTCTGTCGTCTCTCTTTTGCTCTGGTTTATTTTCACCCACATGTTTAGACCGGAATGTTGTATCCTTATTGTATTGATGTGTTATGCTTTATTCTTAATTGTTAACTATATGCGTTGTCATTTGTGAGCGGAGCACTAAGGCACATTCCTTGCATATGCACATACTTTGCCAATAAACATTCATTCATTCATTCATTCACTCATTCATTCATTCATTCATTCATTCATTCATTCATTCATTCATTCATTCATTCATTCACTCATTCATTCATTCATTCATTCATTCATTCATTCACTCATTCATCATTCATTCATTCATTCATTCATTCACTCATTCATTCATTCATTCATTCAAGAACAGACCCTTCAGCCCACAACGTCTGAGCCGAATATAATGCCAAGACCATCACTCATCTACCTGCACATAATAATAATAATAATAATAATAATAATAAAAATTTATTTTTTATAGCGTTTTTCCAAATGCTCAAAGACGCTTTACAAAAACAGTCAAGACATAAAATCAAACAGACAAACTATCCTGACGGAGAAGCGGCAAACAAACAGCGTCAGCGTCCTCTCACGTCAGGGTCCAGCAGTAGACAATAAAGAACACAAGACACACAATTACAATTTTTAACACAAACAGCCATCACAGTGATTGCTCCAGGCACACCCTCACTGTGATGGAAGGCAAAGAAAAGTCTTATCTCCTCCTCATTCTTCTCCCGTGGTGCCACGAGGTGATCGAGGCTCCCGACTTTTGAAGCCCCCACCGGGCGATGGAAAGTCCCAGGGCCGAGCTGAGCAGGCCGATGAAGGTCCTGAGCCCCCACCGGGCGATGGAAAGTGCCGCGGCCAGGCCACGCAGGGCGATGAAGGGCCTGCGAGCGGGTCAATCAAACCTCGCGCTTCGGGGCGGTCAAAGCTGCTACGGCTGGAGCTCCCGAAAGCCGGTCGCCAGCCAGGGACCTGCAAACTCCCGATGTTGCGGTCTGCAGGGCCCACGGCCGAAGCCTCCGAGATGGTAAGTCCAGGCCCTGCGACCGGAGTCTTCAAGGTCGATCCCAGCTGGAGGCCGCCGACTCCACGGTGTTAGGCCGTAGCACGAACGGAGACACAACACGGTAAAGGTCGCATCTCCATCTCGCATCTCACATAATCCATATCCCTCCATTCTCTGCATATCCACATGGATATCCAACAAAGACACTAATGTATCCGTGTCAAACACCACAGCGGGTTCCAAGCATCCCCGCACATCTCCTTTAAACTTTACCTCATTCACCTTAAAGCTTTGCTCTCTAGTATTTGATTTTTACATTCTGGGAAAAAGATTCTGCCTGGGTACCCTATCTAAGCCTCTATAAATTAATAAACTTCTACCTGGACTCCATGTAATCTCCGGTGTTCCACAGAAAACAATCCAAGTCCGTCTAACCTATCCCTGTAGCTAATAGCCACTAATCAGACATCATTCTGGTAAACCTCCTCTGCACCCTTTCCATCCGCAATCCACATCCGCAAAGAGAGCAACTGGTGTCAGAGAAACATAGAAAAATAGGTACAGGAGTAGGCCATTCAGCCCTTCGAGCCATTCAATATAATTGTGGCTGATCATCTAAAATCACTATCCCGTTCCTGCTTTTCCCCCATATCCCTTGATTCCTTTAGCACTAAGAGCTCTCTCTCTTGAAAACATCCAGTGAATTGGCCTCCACTGCCTTCTGTGGCAGAGAATTCCACCCTGGCAAACTGGTAATCAACAAACAGAGCAAGTCAACTGATGCCTTTCAGCAGACAATGAAAGGGGGAGCCTATGTTCCCAACAACCTGGTTACTGATGCAGAAAACCAGTCAGTCCCAATGTATTGCAGTTTTAATCAGGCAAGATCTGAGATGAAATTAATTGTTTTTAACAACAGTGTTGCTTTTGATGACTTTTGCACGAACTCTTTGAAAAATCTGAGGCCAACGTGGATGTGCTCGAGAGACTGGAGTCATGTTTAACTGGAAGAAGGAAGTTGTGGGTGTTGCAGGTTAATCACTTTCACCTCCCAGTTTGTTACATAGGTGACAAGGGCAGCTGCATTGACGTAGCTAGAGGTGCCCTTCAATAATCTTGCCTCCACTGTAAGGTCAGTGAATACTGAGTTCAGATCCATTCGCTAATCTTCAGACAATGGAATAGAGTGTGCCCACTATCAGCTAGACCCAAGTCACATCTGGTGTGGGGCTGATAAATGGCAGGAGGCAGACTGCGACTATCTCCAGCAAAACAGACTGTAATTAATTCAATACTTGCATTGCCAATACTAACACTGTCCAGATAACTAGAGAGACCACCAATGCCACCAACATGGAACAGAGACTGGCTGTCTACATCTGAGACTTACTTAGACTTCCCAAAGCCTATCCACCACCTACAAGGACTGCGATAACACAAACTCCACGTGCCTGCCTGTGCAAAGCTGCAAGAATGCCACAAATGTGTGACACCATCTGGAACAAAGCCGTCTAGTTAATCAAAATCGATGTGCTTAAACATTCACCTGCTTCAGGAGAGGTACAACATAACTTCAGTGTTTCTTCACAACTTTTCCTCTCCCACTACCTCCTGCACTCAGAAGAACAAGATAAGCCAATGATAGACACAAAAAGCTGGAGTAACTCAGCAGGGCAGAAGGACCCAAAACATCACCCATTCCTTCTCTCCAGACATGCTACCTCTCCTACTGAGCTACCCCAGCTTTTTGTATCTATCTTCGGTTTAAAACAGCATCTGCAGTTCCTTCCTACAAGATAAGCTAATGGATGGGAATACTGTTCAAGTGAAAGTGCTGTTCATGTTAAGGTAATGACACGTCATTGCTACAGTTCTGGAGTGCAGCTTCTGACAAAGTATTCACATATATATAAAATCATGAGAGGAATAGATCGAGTAGACCCACAGAGTCTCTTGCCCCGAATCAGGAAATCGAGAACCAGAGGACATAGGTTTAAGCAGAAGGGGGAAAGATTTCGTAGAAACCTGGTGGATCTATGGAACAATAGACAATAGACAATAGGTGCAGGAGTAGGCCATTCAGCCCTTCGAGCCAGCACCGCCATTCAATGCGATCATGGCTGATCACTCTCAATCAGTACCCCGTTCCTGCCTTCTCCCCATACCCCCTCACTCCGCTATCCTTAAGAGCTCTATCCAGCTCTCTCTTGAAAGCATCCAACGAACTGGCCTCCACTGCCTTCTGAGGCAGAGAATTCCACACCTTCACCACTCTCTGACTGAAAAAGTTCTTCCTCATCTCCGTTCTAAATGGCCTACCCCTTATTCTTAAACTGTGGCCCCTTGTTCTGGACTCCCCCAACATTGGGAACATGTTTCCTGCCTCTAATGTGTCCAATCCCCTAATTATCTTATATGTTTCAATAAGATCCCCCCTCATCCTTCTAAATTCCAGTGTATACAAGCCCAATCGCTCCAGCCTTACAACATACGACAGTCCCGCCATTCCGGGAATTAACCTAGTGAACCTACGCTGCACGCCCTCCATAGCAAGAATATCCTTCCTCAAATTTGGAGACCAAAACTGCACACAGTACTCCAGGTGCGGTCTCACCAGGGCCCGGTACAACTGTAGAAGGACCTCTTTGCTCCTATACTCAACTCCTCTTGTTATGAAGGCCAACATTCCATTGGCTTTCTTCACTGCCTGCTGTACCTGCATGCTTCCTTTCATTGACTGATGCACTAGGACACCCAGATCTCGTTGAACTCCCCCTCCTCCTAACTTGACACCATTCAGATAATAATCTGCCTTTCTATTCTTACTTCCAAAGTGAATAACCTCACACTTATCTACATTAAACTGCATCTGCCATGTATCCGCCCACTCACACAACCTGTCCAAGTCACCCTGCAGCCTTATTGCATCTTCCTCACAATTCACACTACCCCCCAGCTTAGTATCATCTGCAAATTTGCTAATGGTACTTTTAATCCCTTCGTCTAAGTCATTAATGTATATCGTAAATAGCTGGGGTCCCAGCACCGAACCTTGCGGTACCCCACTGGTCACTGTCTCCCATTCCGAAAGGGACACATTTATCCCCACTCTTTGCTTTCTATCTGTCAACCAATTTTCTATCCATGTCAGTACCCTACCCCCAATACCATGTGCCCTAATTTTGCCCACTAATCTCCTATGTGGGACCTTGTCGAAGGCTTTCTGAAAATCGAGGTACACTGACTCTCCCCTGTCAATTTTCCTAGTTACATCCTCAAAAAATTCCAGTAGATTTGTCAAGCATGATTTCCCCTTCGTAAATCCATGCTGACTCGGAATGATCCTGTTACTGCTATCCAAATGCTCAGCAATTTCGTCTTTTATAATTGACTCCAGCATCTTCCCCACCACTGATGTCAGACTAACTGGTCTATAATTACCCGTTTTCTCTCTCCCTCCTTTCTTAAAAAGTGGGATAACATTTGCTATCCTCCAATCCACAGGAACTGATCCTGAATCTATAGAACATTGAAAAATGATCTCCAATGCGTCCACTATTTCTAGAGCCACCTCCTTAAGTACCCTGGGATGCAGATCATCAAGCCCTGGGGATTTATCAGCCTTCAGTCCCATCAGTCTACTCAAAACCATTTCCTGCCTAATGTGGATTTCCTTCAGTTCCTCCATCACCCTAGGTTCTCCGGCCCCTAGAACATTTGGGAGATTGTGTGTATCTTCCTCAGTGAAGACAGATCCAAAGTAACGGTTTAACTCGTCTGCCATTTCTTTGTTCCCCATAATAAATTCCCCTGCTTCTGTCTTCAAGGGACCCACATTTGCCTTGACTATTTTTTTCCTCTTCACGTACCTAAAAAAACTTTTGCTATCCTCCTTTATATTATTGGCTAGTTTACCCTCGTACCTCATCTTTTCTCCCCGTATTGCCTTTTTAGTTAACTTTTGTTGCTCTTTAAAAGTCCCAATCCTCTGTCTTCCCACTCTTCTTTGCTATGTTATACTTCCTCTCCTTAATTTTTATGCTGTCCCTGACTTCCCTTGTCAGCCACAGGTGTCTCTTACTCCCCTTAGAGTCTTTCCACCTCTTTGGGATAAATTGATCCTGCAACCTCTGCATTATTCCCAGGAATACCTGCCATTGCTGTTCTACCGTCTTCCCTGCTAGGGCTGCCAGAGGAGGTAGTTGAGGCTGGGACGATCCCAACATTTAAGAAACAGTTAGGTACATGGATAGGACAGGTTTGGAGGGATATGGACCAATGGCAGGCAAATGGGACGAGTGTAGATTGACATGTTGGTCGATGTGGGAGGGTTGGGCCGAAGGGCCTGTTTCCACACTGTGACTCTGTGATACTATGACTCTCTCCGAAGGAATTGCTGCACTTCCCTCCACACCACACCTTGCTGCTGCTTTTGTTTGGGAGCTGGTGTGAAGCCACCTGTCCCTCTCACCAATGAAAAGAAGAAATGTTGTTTTACTAAAGCAACCCAGATTACTGCTGGCAGGTGTAAATGCAGCAAAGCAAATGTCTGAATAAGTGTCCTAACCTGAAATGTCACAGGGTAGGATTTGTGTAAGTGGCTTTTTTATGGTTGGTGTGGACAAGGGTGGGCAAAGGCTCTGTTTCCATCCTGCAAGGCTCCATGGTACAGGAAATTGGGACACCTGATGGACTAGTTATGTGCGGAACAAGAGTGTGGTTCCTGTGTATAGCACAAGTAACTGGATTTAGCCATAGCCTCAGAATAAAAGGACGTACCTTTGGAAAGAAGATGAGGAGGAATTTCTTGAGTCAGAGGATGGTGAATCTGCGGATTTCATTGCCGCAGAAGGCTGTCAAGGCCAAGTCAATGGATATTTTTAAGGTGGAGATTGAGATTCCTGATTAGTACAGGTGTCAAGGGTTTTGGGGAGAAGGCAGGAGAATGGGGGTGAGAGGGAAAGATAGATCAGCCACGATTGAATGACGGAGAAGACTTGATAGGCCGAATGACATAATTCTGCTTCTGCTAGAACATGTGCACTTAAGAACTTCTTACAGAGAATAACAGTGGAAATTGTCTTTACAATTCAACAAACATTACAATGAACTTCATAACAGCAGCGACTTACCTTTGACCTCCGCACCACCGACCCACCAGTGGCTCCTGAGAGTGTGGCGGTGCATGACCCCAATAATCTGGAAACGCCAAGGTTTTATAATTAGCCACTGACTTTGTTTCCTGGGCCTTGATGGTGTAAATATACGGGTCGTGGAAAGGAATTAGTTTCTTGCAGATTTTTAGAAGTTTATGTACAGAATTCTGACACTCGTGCTCTCCACCAATGGCCCAACTTGGATTGGGGGCTCCACCATGTTTCTCACAAGCACCACTCTGTTCTTGGGGGCTGTGTGAACCTGTGTTTATTCTCAATAGGTCTGCACCACCCTTCTGAATGTTCAAATGCATTTGTTTCATTTTATCCTTTGAATGGTTCGTGATGCTGGGTTGAGCTGGATGTGTGCAATGTTTATTTGGCAATCCTTTGGGTCCATCTTCCCCCCCAATGCCAGATGTGGATGCAGATGTTCGATGAGTTCTGCTTCTAAACGGGTTGTGTGGCTTTGGTGAATCTTTCCCAAAACCAAGTTTGTGCCACACTCTGGTGTCCTTCTGATGTAGGGGAGCCGATGGTGTGAAGACCATGGAACAGGGTGCGTCCTCACCTTGGAGACTTTGGTCGTCCGTGTCTGAATCCTGAAGTGATCAAAATGTAAATATAAATTAGTTAGATTTCTCCACCCCCCCCCCCCCCCCACTACAATTAATCTGAGGACGGATCCCAACCCAAACCATCGCCTATCCATGTTCTCCAGGGATCCCGACCCAAACCATCGCCTATCCATGTTCTCCAGGGATCCCGACCCAAACCATCGCCTATCCATGTTCTCCAGGGATCCCGACCCATACCATCGCCTATCCATGTTCTCCAGGGATCCTGTCTGATCTGTTGTTACTCCAGCACTTTTTTTAAGTTCATAACACGGGGGGGTGGGGGAACCGTGTTATGAACTAACACCGTGGAGTCGGCGGCCTCCAGCTGGGATCGACCTTGAAGACTCCGGTCGCAGGGCCTGGACTTACCATCTCGGAGGCTTCAGCCGTGGGCCCTGCAGACCGCAACATCGGGAGTTCGCAGGTCCCTGGCTGGCGACCGGCTTTCGGGAGCTCCAGCCGTAGCAGCTTCGACCGCCCCGAAGCGCGAGGTTTGATTGACCCGCTCGCAGGCCCTTCATCGCCCTGCGTGGGCTGGCCGCGGCACTTTCCATCGCCCGGTGGGGGCTCAGGACCTTCATCGGCCTGCTCGGCTCGGCTCGGCCCTGGGACTTTCCATCGCCCGGTGGGGGCTTCAAAAGTCGGGAGCCTCGATCGCCTCGTGGCACCACGGGAGAAGAATGAGGAGGAGATAAGACTTTTCTTTGCCTTCCATCACAGTGAGGGTGTGCCTGGAGCAATCACTGTGATGGCTGTTTGTGTTAAAAATTGTAATTGTGTGTCTTGTGTTCTTTATTGTCTACTGCCGGACCCTGACGTGAGAGGACGCTGGCGTTATTTGTTCGCCGCTTCTCCGTCAGGATAGTTTGTCTGTTTGTTTTTATGTCTTGACTGTTTTTGTAAAGCGTCTTTGAGCATTTGGAAAAGCACTATAAAAAATAAATGTTTATTATTATTATTATATTATTATAAGTTCATAAGCGAAAGGAGTAGAATTGGCCATTCGGCCCATTAAGTCTACCCCGCCATTCAATCACGACTGGTCTATCTTTCCCTCTTAACCCCGTTCTCCTGCCTTCTCCCCATCACCCCTGACACCTGTACTAATTAAGAATCTATATATCTCCGTCTTAAAAATATCCATTGACTTGGCCTCCACAGCCTTCTGTGGCAATAGATTTCACAGATTCACCAAATATTTGTTAGTTACTTATTTGGAATCAAGAGAAAGTTGTTGAAGTTTGATTGATTGCACGGTTATAACAATATTTGCAATATCCAAACTTTATATCCAGAAAATAGCTCTGTCGTCTTGGTACACTATTTAGTGTTCTTACTCACAAAGGCAGCATGACAGGAATGACCAACCTGCAAACATTCTTTATTGAAGGCAGTTGACAAGCAGCTAACAGCAGTGGGTGGTACAACAATGTAACAGACGTCATACCACACCTTTCACTCAGCTTTTAAAAAGATATACTCACATTTACTTTGGAAATTCCAAAATGAATTTGGGAGAGATCATGTGATGGAAGTATAGATATGTATACTTTTTATGATATGTATCTATACTTATGTATAGATACATGTATAGATATGTATCTATACTTCCATCACATGATCTCTCCCAAATTCATTTTGGAATTTCCAAAGTAAATTGCTGGCCAGAACATGGGATGTGTGGGATCTTGATCACCTAGGGAGAAAGCAGACTGGAATTGATTGAAACAGGTCCTTCGACTAACCAAGTCCACTCTGATCATCGATCACCCGTCCACATTAGTTCTATGCGTAAGAAGGAACTGCAGATGCTGGTTTAAACCAAAGATAGACACAAAGTGCTGGAGTAACTCAGCGGGACAGGCAGCATCTCT
Source organism: Rhinoraja longicauda (assembly GCF_053455715.1). Taxonomy (NCBI): domain Eukaryota; kingdom Metazoa; phylum Chordata; class Chondrichthyes; order Rajiformes; family Arhynchobatidae; genus Rhinoraja; species Rhinoraja longicauda. The sequence goes on from NC_135985.1 coordinate 27,186,791, forward strand.
GGAGAGAAGGAATGGGTGACTTTTGGGGGCGACACCCTTCTTCAATCTGAAGAAGGGTCTCGACCCAAAACATCACCCATTCCTACTCTCCAGAGATGCTGCCTGTCCCGCTGAGTTACTGCAGCATTTTGTGTCTATCTTTACTTTAGCTCTATGTTATCTCACTTTCGCAGCCACTTTCTGCACACTAGGGGCAATTTACACAGGCCAATTAACCTACAAGCCCGCATGCCTTTGGGATGTGACACTTCTCCCTCCACTCTCCCTTCTGCTAAGAGAGCGTGTGGTGCACAGTGCCAGAGCACACACAACCTCTCCACCTCCACTCTCCCTCTGCTAAGAGAGGTGCCAGAACACACACAACTTCTCCACCTCCACTCTCCCTCTGCTAAGAGAGCACGTGGTGCAGTGCCAGAACACACACAACCTCTCCACCTCCACTCTCCCTCTGCTAAGAGAACACGTGGTGCAGTGCCAGAACACACACAACCTCTCCACCTCCACTCTCCCTCTGCTAAGAGAGCACATGGTGCAGTGCCAGAACACACACAACTTCTCCACCTCCACTCTCCCTCTGCTAAGAGAGCGCGTGGTACACAGTGCCAGAGCACACACAACCTCTCCACCTCCACTCTCCCTCTGCTAAGAGAGCACGTGGTGCACAGTGCCAGAACACACACAACCTCTCCACCTCCACTCTCCCTCTGCTAAGAGAGGTGCCAGAACACACACAACCTCTCCATCTCCACTCTCCCTCTGCTAAGAGAGCGCGTGGTGCACAGTGCCAGAGCACACACAACTTCTCCAAGCCCGCCTTCCTGCTGCAGACTAAATATTTTACCAGACAATAATGAAATGAACATGCTTTTAACCAACTGGGGACAGTCTCTCTGAAGTATCTGGTGCAGAAATGTCGATGTTTTACTATGGTTGTTAGAATAAGAAATTGTCAATAAAATCCCACTAACCTTTTTTCATTTAATTTAATCTAATTAATTCTGATTAACGGACTCCACAATTATGCTACTTGGATTCATTATAAAGCAGTATGGCAAGCACTTAATTTAAGAATAAATGTTTTTCCAGACAACAGTGAAACTAATCAGGAGAACTATTTAAATGAATTTGACAGAATCCTCATCACAGACTCCCCATTGGACTAATTAATTTCCAACTCAATGACATTTTGCTCGAGCAGATTCCTATATTATTCATTAATTTAAAAATAAAGTACCTACATCTCACACTTACTCAACATTATCATTTGCAAGATAACAAGACAATGGGCAGTGGAATAGTTCCCTGGCAACAGACGTCAGTCAGCAGGTCAACCCTTGCTACTGTTGTGTGATCCCAAGACAAAGACAGACAATTCAGAATTATTCACTTCCGTACAATTTCAACCCTGCTAGGATTGTGAAATTTACATCTCGTTCAAACAATCCTCTTTTATTGTGCCCGGATTTGTGCTTGCTGCGTCACGGCATGCTCAGTGCCTCTGGTGACAAATCCAGCAGATGTCAGTCATCAGAACATTGGTACCTTCACCTAGGCACCAATGCTTCAATGTCGCAAGTAAATCGCTGCTCTGCTTACACAGGTCGCAGGTTTAGTCTCATGGCTGGAATCCTGCAGGATATCGTTGTCGTAGCCTAGTCATAGAGTCATACAGCAGGGAAACAAGCCTTTCGGCTCAAAATGCTGACCAAGATGCCTCATGTAAGCTGGCCCCATTTGCCCGCATTTAGCTCATATCCTTCTAAGCCGTTCCACTCTATGTACCTCTCCACGATACATGTCTCTTAAATGGTGTTCTAGTAACTGCCTCAAACACCTCCTCTGGCAGCTCGTTTCACATCCTCTGCGTGAAAATGTTGCCCCTCAGGGCGGCAGTGGCTCAGCGGTAGAGTTGCTGCTATACTGCGCCAGAGACTCAAGTTTGATCCTGACTACCGGTGCTGGTTGTATGTAGTTTATACCCTCTCCCTACAAACTCCATGCAAGCTGCACTAGTCGTGACCATGTGGGGTTTCTCTGGGTGCTCCGGTTTCCTCCCACATTCCAAAGACATGCATGTTTGTAGATTAATTAGCTTCTGTAAATCATCCGTAGTGTAGGCTAGAAGTAGTATATGGGTAATCATTGGTCGGCGTGGACTTTGTGGGCCAAAGGGCCTGTTTCCACGCTATATCTCTAAACAAAACTAAACTGGTTCCAATTAAATCTAAACCGTATGTCTCCGGTTCTCGATTCCTTTACCCTTTTGTAAAAGACTCATTCACCGTGCATGGAAGAAGCTTCTTTGCACTTCCTCTAATTGTGATATTCCAGATGTGAACCACAAGAGAGTGCCCATAATTACATGCAGATGACAGAACCTCCCAAATAGTGAGCTCCATCACAAGGGCAATAGGCACATGGAATCAGTAGCACCTCCAGCTTCCTGATATGGAGACACATCGCCTCCATTCATCAGAGCTGGGTCTGAAATCCTGAATCCCAATAACTAGTACCTTCACCAACAACAACCACAAGTTCATTTGCACCTTCTATTTCTGAATCTTCTCCCCATTTAGAAAATAGTCTTTGTCTTATTCATTTTACCAAAGTGCATGACCACACTCTTTGCTACGCTGTATTCTACGCTATGCCATTCTTTGCCCACTCTTCCAACCTGTCCAAGTCCTTCTGCAGACTCCCTGCTTCCTCAACAATACTTGCCCCTCTACCTATCTTCATATCATCCATAAACTTGGCCACAAAGGCATCAAAGTCGCCCGTCAGGTTCAGTTTAAATCTTTCCCCTCTCACCTTCAACCTATGTCCTTTGGTTATTGATTACCCTACCTGGGTAAAAGACTGTATTCACCCTTAGGATTTTATACACCTCTGCATTGCTCCACCGTCTCCTGCGCACTAAGGAACGATGTCCTAGCCTACCCAACCTGTAACTCAGTCCCATGAGTACTGGCAACATCTTCATAAATCTCTCCTGCACTCTTGCTAGCTTAATGCTATTTTTCTTATAGCTGGGTGACCAAAACTGAAGACAAGGTTTTAAGTACAGTTCCATCAAAGGCTTGTAAACTGTAACATAACATCCCAAATTCTACCCCTAGTACACCGACTGATGAAGGCCCACATGTCAAAAATGGTTTTCACCACCCTGTTCATTGTTCATTCAGGCACTTGCACTTCTAGATCCCTCTGCTCTGCAACACTACCCAGGCCCCTACTGCTCACAGTGAAGGTTCTGCCCTGGTTTGTCTTCCCAAAATGCAACATCTGACGTTAACTTGAATTAAACGCAATTCCTCCAGCCCACTTGCCCAGCTGATGAAGTTCCTATTGTGATCATAGAACATAGAATATTGAACAATACTGCATCAGAGGCCCTGAGACCCACAACATCTGTGCCAAACATGAGTCCAAGATCAATTATCTGCCTACACATAATCCCTATCCCTCCATTCGCTGCACATCCATGTGCCTTTACAAAAGCCTCCTGAATACTACTATTATATCTGCCTCAATCACTACCCCCAGCAACACATTCCACGCACTCGCCATCCTCTGTGTAAAAAAACTTGCCTCACATGTCTCCTTCAAACTTTCCCCTTCTCACCTTAAAGTTTTGGTCCCAGGTACTTTCCCCTGCAACCGCAGAAGATGCAACACCTGTCCCTATACCTCCCCCCTCGACTCCATCCAAGGACCCCGACAGTCTTTTCAGGTGAGGCAGAGGTTCACTTGTGTCTCCTCCAACCTCATCCACTGAATTTTTCTGCTCTGGAATTCTCTGCCACAGGCCAATTCACTGGATGTTTTCAAGAGAGAGTTAGATTTAGCTCTTCGGGCTAAAGGAATCAAGGGATATGGGGAAAAAGCAGGAACAGGTTACTGATTATTGATGATCAGCAATAATCATATTGAATGGCGGTGCTGGCTCGAAGGGCCGAATGGCCTACTCCTGCACCTATTTTCTATGTTTCTATGTCTATGTTTCTATCCGTTGTCCCAGGTATGGACTTTTATACGAGACCAAGAGCAGTCTCGGTGATCGTTTTGCTGAACACCTCTGCTTAGTCCACCTAAACCTAGCTGATTACCATCTCCTAGCTAACAACGATTTATTCTACATTTTCCTTGATCTCCATCATCTATGTCTCGTTTTCACATCTTGCACTTCCTTATCTCTGCCTATCCCCTGACTCAGTCTGAAGAAGGGTCTCGATCCAAAGTGTCACTCATTCCTATCCATGATGCTACCTGCCACGTTGAGTTACTCTAGCATTTTGTGTGTATCTTTGGTTTAAACCAGCATCCTTCCTGTACCACATGCCTTCTTGTGTTGCCACTCAGGGAGTTATGGACTTGGACCCCAAGATCCCTCTGCACATCAGAGATCCCTCTGACCATCACAGCTACTCATTCTAGTCCCAGCAGCTGGAGCTACAGAAGTGGTCAGGATCCTTGGACAGGTACATTGATGAGGAAGGTTTCGAGGGATATTGGCCAAACGCGGGCAAATGAGACTGGCTTAGATGGGGCACCTTGGTCAGCATGGACGAGTTGGGCTGAAGGGCATGTTTCCTTGTAGTATGACTCTATGACTCTATGACCTGACTGTCCATCCCAGTTGAGGTTTCTTTTGCCAAGTCTGTTCCCGTGTGCAGTCTGACAAGCAACAATAGGACATAAGTTCCCAGCCACATAATCTCCATTATCTTCCAGGTAAGTTTCTGATATGAAGCTTGAGCTTCTTAGCCACATCCCTTTGACAAGCCAAAGACAGGCAAAGTGTAAAAGTAAAACTTGTAGTAAGTATCGCAACGTGTCACGGGATACTTGACACAATATGGTACAACCTGTGTGCTTGGTGCACACTCAGCAACCCGATTAACACGTTGATCGCCTTCAGCCCTCGTCTTTGTGTATTATGTCCAGACCATCAAAAGTTGTCTTCTTTGAGCATTACGTCCAGACCATGAGAGGGGATCTTATCGAAACGTGTAAGATTATTAAGGGGTTGGACACGTTAGAGGCAGGAAACATGCTCCCAATGTTGGGGGAGTCCAGAACAAGGGGCCACAGTTTAAGAATAAGGGGTAGGCCATTTAGAACGGAGATGAGGAAAAACTGTTGAATTCTCTGCCTCAGAAGGCAGTGGAGGCCAATTCTCTGAATGCATTCAAGAGAGAGCTAGATAGAGCTCTTAAGGATAGCGGAGTCAGGGTGTATGGGGAGAAGGCAGGAACGGAGTACTGATTGAGAATGATCAGCCATGATCACATTGAATGGCGGTGCTGGCTCGAAGGGCCGAATGGCCTACTCCTGCACCTATTGTCTATTGTCTATTGATTAACACACTGATCTACTAAACCGACAATAGTTGGCTTGGTGTATAAATATCCTGTTGTGCCGACTAACGTTGGAGATGTGATCACAGCTTTGGAGAAGCATCTCCCCCTAGCGCAAGTAAAATAAACCAACTACTGACAGTTAATGATTCGAGTCCTTGAGTCTTATTACGGGTCGAGACTTTGAAGGAAGCTGGGACAGTCCCTCTGGGACAAGGCAGGGATTACAGTACTGACGCCTACACACACACGCATGCAACTCCTCAACTTTTAATTCATTTCAATAAAGTAATAAGTCCCTAATCATAAATTGTGAATGAATGAGAATATAATCTAGGAATTCAAAAGATATCAAACTCAACAGATGAATGTTATAACATTTTACATTCCCGATTGAATTAAACCTAATTATTCTGTTTAATGAATATCAGTTTTTAAATTGGGGTTATTTTCTTTTCCACATATACAGCATCTCCTTCTTCAGGATTGGTGCAACTGTGCATAATACCAATTAAATCCTACACTGCGGTAAAAAATTGAAATGTTAATTGTGTGGTTTAACAGTTGCAATCTCATGCCAATTACATACAATGGTGTGTACAATGAAAAGGAATTAAAAGAAAATTTCAAAGAACATCGAACAGTACTTCATGGGAACAGGCCCTCAGCCTACAACGTGAACATGATGCCAAGATAAACTAATCTCATCTGCCTTCACATCATCTCATATCCCTCCATTCACTACATATCTGTGCCTATCTAAAATCCAGTAGCTCATTCCAAATCCAACAACGCGTGCCAGGCCACTCTCTGTGTAAAAATCCTACCCACACATCTTCTTTAAACTTTGCCCCTCCCACCTTGAAGATGTGCCCTTTATTCCTTAACATTTCTACTGTGGAACAGGTTCAGACTGTCTACCTCACACGCACTTCAACACTTTAATAACGTTCAGTTTCTAGGCCCCCATTCACACATCTTTACCATGGATGTCTAGACCCTCGACACCTTCATGCCCCACCAACAAGGTTTCAAGCCCTCTGTTTCTTCCTTCAAAAGAGAGCCAACCAAGCTCCATCTACTAACACTCTCCTCCACCTGGTGAACCCTCTCCTCCGCCTGGTGAAGGCTCTTCTCCGCCTGGTGAACACTCTCCTCCACCTGGTGAACCCTCTCCTCCGCCTGGTGAACCCTCTCCTCCGCCTGGTGAACACTCTCCTCCAGCTGGTGAACCCTCTCCTCCACCTGGTGAACCCTCTTCTCCACCTGGTGAAGGTTCTCCTCCACCTGGTGAACCCTCTCCTCCGCCTGGTGAAGGCTCCCCTCCGCCTGGTGAACACTCTCCTCCACCTGGTGAACCCTCTCCTCCGCCTGGTGAACCCTCTCCTTCACCTGGTGAACCCTCTCCTCCACCTGGTGAACCCTCTCCTCCGCCTGGTGAACCCTCTCCTCCGCCTGGTGAACACTCTCCTCCACCTGGTGAACCCTCTCCTCCACCTGGTGAACCCTCTCCTCCACCTGGTGAACCCTCTCCTCCACCTGGTGAACCCTCTCCTCCGCCTGGTGAACCCTCTCCTCCGCCTGGTGAACACTCTCCTCCACCTGGTGAACCCTCTCCTTCACCTGGTGAACACTCTCCTCCACCTGGTGAAGGCTCTCCTCCGCCTGGTGAAGGCTCTCCTCCACCTGGTGAAGGCTCCCCTCCGCCTGGTGAACACTCTCCTCCGCCTGGTGAAACTTGTTCTCACCGTCAATAACTTCTCTTTTGACTCCTCTCACTATTTCCACGTTAAAGGTGCAGCCATGAGTACTCGTATGGGACCCAGCTCTGGGCTACACCACACGATCCATGTTCCAAGTGCACACTGGCACCATACCCCAAATCTTTCTCCAAATCTTTATCCTGCTTTTCAAGAAAGGAGCGAGAGAGAAAACGGGGAATTACAGACCAGTTAGCCTGACTTCGGTGATGGGGAAGACGCTGGAGTCAATTATTAAAGAGGTAATAATGGTGCATTTGGATTGCGGTAAAAGGATAAGTCCAAGTCAGCATGGATTTATAAAGGGAAATCATGCTTGACTAAACTTCTGGAATTTTTTGAGGATGTGACAAGTAAAATGGATGAAGGGGAGCCAGTGGATGTAGTGTATCTGGACTTTCAGAAAGCCTTTGATAAGGTCCCGCAGTGGAGATTGGTGAGAAAAATTAGAGCACATGGCATTGGGGGTAGGGTGTTGACATGGATAGAAAATTGGTTGGCAGACAGGAAGCAAAGAGTAGGAGTAAACGGGTCCTTTTCAGAATGGCAGGCAGTGGCGAGTGGAATGCCGCAAGGCTCGGTGTTGGGGCCGCAACTGTTTACCATATATATTAATAATTTGGATGAAGGAATTAGAAGTAACACTAGCAAGTTTGCAGATGACACAAAGCTGGGTGGCAGTGTAAACTGTGAAGAGGATGTTAGGAGGTTGCAGGGTGACCTGGACAGATTGAGTGAGTGGGCAGATGCATGGCAAATGTGGTATAATGTAGATAAATATGAGGTTATCCACTTTGGCGGCAAAAACAAAGAGGCAGATTATTATCTCAATGGTGTCAGGTTAGGTAAGGGGGAGGTGCAGCGAGACCTGGGTGTCCTTGTACACCAGTCACTGAAGGTTGATGTGCAGGTACAGCAGGCAGTGAAGAAAGCTAATGGCATGTTGGCCTTCATAACAAGAGGATTTCAGTATAGGAGTAAAGAAGTTCTTCTGCAGTTGTATAGGGCCCTGGTAAGACCCCATCTGGAGTATTGTGTACAGTTTTGGTCTCCTAATTTGAGGAAGGACATCCTTGTAATTGAGGCAGTGCAGCGTAGGTTCACGAGATTGATCCCTGGGATGGCGGGACTGTCATATGAGGAAAGATTGAAAAGGCTTGTATTCACTGGAGTTTAGAAGGATGAGAGGGGATCTTATAGAGACATATAAAATTATTAAAGGATTGGACAAGCTAGATGCAGGAAAAATGTTCCCAATGTTGGGGGAGTCCAGAACTACGGGCCACAGTCTTAGAATAATGGGGAGGCCATTTAAAACTGAGGTGAGAAGGAACTTTTTCACCCAGAGTTGTGAATTTGTGGATTTCTGTGCCACAGAGGGCAATGGAGGCCAAATCACTGGATGAATTTAAGAGAGAGTTAGATAGAGCTCTGGGGGCTAGTGGAATCAAGGGATATAGGGAGAGGTTGGGCACAGGTTACTGATTGTGGATGATCAGCCATGATTACAATAAATGGTGGTACTGGCTCGAAGGGCTGAATGGCCTCCTCCTGCACCTATTTTCTATGTTTCTATAGAGGTCCTTCTGTAATTGTATAGGGCCCTGTTGAGACCACATCTGGAGTATTGTGTGCAGCTTTGGTCTCCTAATTTGAGGAAGGACATCCTTGCTATTGAGGGAGTGCAGCGTAGGTTCACGAGGTTAATCCCCGGGATGGCGGGACTCTCATATGAGGAGAGACTGGGCTCGTATTCACTGGAGTTTAAAAAGATGTAAGGGGATCTAATAGAGACGTATACAATTAAAAAGGGACTGGACAGGCTAGATGCAGGAAAAATGTTCCCAATGTTGAGGGAGTCCAGAACCAGGGGGCACAGTCTAAGAATAAAGGGGAGGCCATTTAAAACTGAGGTGAGAAGAAATGTTTTCACCCAGAAAGTTGTGAAATTGTGGAATTCTGTGCCGCAGAGGGCAGTGGAGGCCAAATCACTGGGTGAATTTAAGAGAGATTTTTGATAGAGCTCTAGGGTCGAATGGAATCAAAGGTTGTGGGGAGAAGGTTGGCACAGGTTACTGATTGTGGATGATCAGCCATGATCACAATGAATGGCGGTGCTGGCTCGAAGGGCCAAATAGCCTCCTCTTGCACCTATTTTCTATGTTTCTATGTTTACACCGATGACTGCATCAGGGCTGCCTCCCACACCTGTGCAGAACACATCGATTTCATTATCTTCACCACTAACTTCCATCCTGCCCTCAAATTCACTTGGACTTTCTGATTTCAGGTCAAAATGCTGGATCAGGGCTATGATGGAGATTCACACAAAGGGTGGTGGGTGTATGGAACAAACTGCCAGAGGAGGTAGTTGAGGCAGGGACTATCCCAACGTTTAAGAAACAGTTAGATAGGTACATCGATAGGGCAAGTTTGGAGGGATATGGACCAAGCGCAGGTAGGTGGGACTAGTGTTGCTGGGACATGTTGGACGGTGTGGGCAAGTTGGTCTGAAGGGTCTGTTTCCACACTGTATCACTCTCTGACTCTAAGGTAGCCGGTGTACAGAGAGGTGAGTGGTGAGAGAGGCAGAGGGAAGAATGAGGGCTGATTAACTTCTGAAGAGTTGTTTTGTTATATTACTATGTTCACTTTCATAATTCTCTACACACATCCTTTTTAAGAACACCGAGTTTATTCGTGAACATGGACAGTGAACTGCAAGGCAATAAAACGCAGAGATAGATTCCATTTTACTGAGTAACAATGGGTTTAAGTATTATTACAAGGGCTAAAATTGGCAGAGTTTACAACTTCATTATCCCTCTAGGTTTCATACTGTTCACAAGAACAGATAAAATAATTGAGTCATACAGCACAGGAACACAACCTTCAGCCCAACGTGTGCATGCCGACCAAGACGCACCATCCATGTTGGTCCTATCTTCCTGCATTTGGCCCATATCCCTCTAAACCTTTCCTTTCTGATCATCGCATTGGAGTGTGACTAAAGCTGCAGATATTCACGTCACTATTAACTTGGATCATCAAGATATATTTATTTCACAACATAATTTAATATTAAAAGCAACAATTGAATGCCAGGAGGCTCCAATAACTCACCTGAAAATATCCAACAAGTTCTGGACAAAGTTGTTCATACTGTTTCAACTCCTCCACAGGTCTGTCAAGCTCAGGATTGGGTTGCAGTCTTGATAGATCTATCTCTAGATCATCTTCCTTAAATAAGAGGACATAATTTCAGGATTGAGCTGAATACTGGCACTTCTCTAGCACCTCATTACACTAAGATTGGTGAGATTACACTAAGCGCTTGGTGCAATTGTGACAGTGGCCATCACAAGAACTGAGACAGGCAGATGCCACAAGGTCAACAGTTGGATGATGGCTGTGGTTTTGCTCAAGACTAGAACTTCCTGCTTACTTGCACACAATGATGTGGGCTATCTACCAGCCATGGCACCTGCGGGATGTGGCATTTCTGGGCTCTAAGTCTCATCTGAAGACAAATATTTTCAATTATATTTTGTCCCTATCAGTCTTAGTTTAATAAATAGATTTCAGTTTTCTTCTCTGATTACCTTGCCTCTCCACAGTGGTGATACTGAGAAAAGTCATCTCTCCTCCATCTAAAATGGTAACTCTTGATTCTGAAACTGTTCACCTTGTTCTAGATGCCCCACGAGGGGAAGTGGCCACTCAGCATCAACCCTGTTGTTCCCCCTGACAATCTCATAACATCACTTCTCATTGGTCTAAACTCCAATGAATATGAACCCAAATTACCTATCCACTTCAATGGCTCTAGGGCATTATGGAGGGGGAGGGGGAGCAGCATGAGGTGGATGATCAGACGTGCCTCAGTGTAGGTAAAATCAATCTTGTGATTCCCCTCTGCTCTATCTCCAATGTCCATCCCTGATGATAGAGTCCAAACAAAATGTTGTACCCTGGATACATACTCACCAGGGTTCTGTAGGGTGGAATCAAACCTACCCGACTTTTATTCCCCACATCCCTTGCAGTAGTGAGAACAATATTCAGTGGGTGGCACAGAGGTGCAACGGTAGAGTTGCTGCCTTACAATGCTTGCAGCATCAGAGACCCGGGTTCGATCCCGACTATGGGTGCTATCTGTACGGAGTTTGTATGTTCTCCCCATGACTGCGTGGGTTTTCTCCGAGATCTACGGTTTCCTCCCACACTCCAAAGATGTACAGGTATGTAGGTACATTGGCTTGGTAAATGTAAAAAATTGCCCCGAGTGTGTGTAGGATATTGTTAATGTGCAGGGATCGCTGGTCGGTGCGGACCCGGTGAATAGGCCTGCTGTATTTACTAATGTTACTAATGTTCTACTTATTAATGTTTTTGCCAAGATCCCAGATCCATTTTGTCCACAACATTTTGGAGTCTCACTTCATTTAAATAATAGTTTCCTTTATCATTCTTCCTTCCAAAGTGAAGAGCTCTCTCACATCCTACTCCATCTACCAAAGTCTTATCCATTCTCCACATCTATCTGTACTCCTTTGTAGAGATGAGTGATGGCACTGTACTGGCAGATCTGTCCACCTGGATGTCTTTTTTATGTCGTCCTTGCCAGTTGCTGACCCACCTACTTTGTATCATGTCAAGTATCACGTTCCTCCCTTAGAAACATAGAAACATAGAAAATAGGTGCAGGAGTAGGCCATTCGGCCCTTCGAGCCTGCACCGCCATTCAATATGATCATGGCTGATCATCCAGCTCAGTAGCCTGTACCTGCCTTCTTTCCATACCCCCTGATCCCTTTAGCAAAAAGGGCCACATCTAACTCCCTCTTAAATATAGCCAATGAACTGGCCTCAACTACCTTCTGTGGCAGAGAATTCCACAGACTCACCACTCTCTGTGTGAAGAAATGTTTTCTCATCTCGGTCCTAAAAGACTTCCCCCTTATCCTTAAGCTGTGACCCCTGGTTCTGGACTCCCCCAACATCGGGAACAATCTTCCCGCATCTAGCCTCTCCAACCCCTTAAGAATTTTATATGTTTCTATAAGATCCCCCCTCAGTCTTCTAAATTCCAGCGAGTACAAGCCCAGTCTATCCAGTCTTTCCTCATATGCAAGTCCCGCCATCCCAGGGATTAATCTGGTGAACCTTCTCTGTACTCCCTCTAAGGCAAGAACGTCTTTCCTCAGGTTAGGAGACCAAAACTGCACACAATACTCCAGGTGCGGTCTCACCAAGGCCCTGTACAACTGCAGCAGAACCTCCCTGCTCCTAAACTCAAATCCTCTTGCTATGAATGCCAACATACCATTCGCTTTCTTCACTGCCTGCTGCACCTGCATGCTTGCTTTCAATGACTGGTGCACCATGACACCCAGGTCACGTTGCATCTCCCCTTCTCCCAATCGGTCACCATTCAGGTAATACTCTGCTTTCCTGTTCTTGCCGCCAAAGTGGATAACCTCACATTTATCCACATTATATTGTATCTGCCATGCATTTGCCCACTCGCCTAATCTATCCAAGTCACTCTGCAGCCTCCTAGCATCCTCCTCGCAGCTAACACTGCCACCCTGCTTCGTGTCATCCACAAACTTAGAGATGTTGCATTCAATTCCCTTGTCCAAATCATTAATATACACTGTAAATAACTGGGGTCCCAGCACTGAGCCTTGCGGTACCCCACTAGTCACTGCCTGCCATTCCGAAAAGGACCCGTTTATTCCTACTCTTTGCTTCCTGTCCGCCAACCAATTTTCTATCCACCTCAAAACTGAACCCTCAATACCGTGTGCTTTAAGTTTGTACACCAATCTCCTATGTGGGACCTTGTCGAAGGCCTTCTGAAAGTCCAGATATAACACATCGACTGGTTCTCCCTTATCCACTCTACTAGTTACATCCTCGAAAAATTCTATAAGATTCGTCAGACATGATTTGCCTTTGGTAAATCCATGCTGACTTTGTCCGATGATTCCAAATGTGATGCTATCACTTTCCAAATGTGATGCTATCACATCTTTAATAACTGACTCTAGCATTTTCCCCACTACCGATGTTCGGCTAACTGGTCTATAATTCCCCGTTTTCTCTCTCCCTCCCTTTTATAAAGTGGGGTTACATTAGCTACCCTCCAGTCCTCAGGAACTACTCCAGAATCTAAAGAGTTTTGAAAAATTATCACTAATGCATCCACTATTTCTGAGGCTACTTCCTTAAGCACTCTGGGATGCAGCCTATCTGGCCCTGGGGATTTATCTGCCTTTAATCCATTTAATTTACCTAACACCACTTCCCGACTAACCTGGATTTCCCTCAGTTCCTCCATCTCATTAGACCACCGGTCCCCCGCTATTTCCGGCAGACGGTTTATGTCTTCCTTAGTGAAGACAGAACCAAAGTATTTGTTCAATTGGTCTGCCATCTCCTTGTTCCCTATGATCAATTCACCTGTTTCCGACTGCAAGGGACCTACATTTGCCTTAACTAATCTTTTTCTCTTGACATATCTATAAAAGCTTTTGCAGTCTGTTTTTATGTTCCTTGCCAGTTTTCCCTCATAATCTATTTTCCCTTTCCTAATTAAGCCCTTTGTCCTCCTCTGCTGGACTCTGAATTTCTCCCAGTCCTCTGGTATGCTACTTTTTTCTGGCTAATCTGTATGCTTCATCTTTTGTTTTAATACTATCCTTGATTTCCCTTGTTAGCCACGGATGCACTACCTTTCCTGGTTTGTTCTTTTGCCAAACTGGGATGAACACTTGTTGTAGTTCATCCATGCGACCTTTAAATGCCTTCCATTGCATGTCCACCGTCAACCCTTTCAGCATCAATCGCCAGTCTATCTTGGACAGTTCACGCCTCATACCCTCAAAGTTACCTTTCTTTAAGTTCAGAACACTTGTTTCTATATCGACTTTGTCACTCTCCATCCTAATGAAGAACTCTACCATATTATGATCACTCTTGCCCAAGGGGCCTCGCACAAGACTGCTAACTAACCCTTCCTCATTACTCAATACCCAGTCTAGAATGGCCTGTTCTATGAATGAAGAACAAACCAAAATAATTGTTAAGAATCTCTTAGTCCCATCCATTCATGTGGTGCAACTGCCTGTACATGTTCCACCTTCCTCAGAAAATGGCCCAGATTCCTCAGGGGTCTAAATCACTTCCTCCTTCACCGTCACTCCAGTCACCCATTCCTCTGTTTTAGTAATCGAGAAATGACAGCCTTTCCCCCTTTCCCACCACTCTGCGGGACCTCATTCTTCTTCTACCTACAACGAGGCACCAGTCTGAACTTCTTACTTCTCCCCCTACCCGTCCAGAATGGCCTGCAGCCATTGAGTGGAATTAGAGAGGCGACCTTGCGGAATGGAAATATCAGCTACTGCCAGACTGGACACGGTGCAGGGTTTGTAGGCTTCACATTTCCTTACATCTTCACTGCACCCAGGTTCTTCATTCTCATTCACATCGTCATCATCATCCTGGTCTTCATTTTCTTCAGCTGTGACATCCTCTGTACAAAGACAGATCTGTCAGTGCAGTTCCATCTCTACAATGCAATGTTGATGCTTATGTTACTTGGCCTCTACCTTGCTTTATGAGAATCATACCATTGGTCCAATAGTGAGGTTTTGGGCAAATGCATGGTGCCCTGTGCTTATGGGAACCCTGTCATTCTGTGTAATCATAAGTAAAAGAGTTAAAGTAATTACAAAAGAAACAGGTCACAAAATGGATGCCTGCTTCTTCTTGCACATTGTTCTGCTTAGCTAAGCAGAAAGGAGGTAAACTGTGTTTAACCTTGAGAAGTACAGCATGTACTTCTACATTTAAAAAACTGACCTTTAGTTGGCTTTGCTGCAAAAAAGAATAAGCTGAGATTGCTTTATTACGAAAAACAACTGACCTACTGATGACCTTTTAATACCTTATATGGACATGGTCTTATTTCCTTTATTAGCTTGTATGGGCATGATGTGAGTCGTGTCACATCATTCACTGATAAGAAAAAGATATAACTAAACCGTTTTGTCGTTTGTTTTCAGTGAAGATATGGCCAGTGGTGGGGTCCCGTTGTAGGTGACGGAAATGTTGGCGGATGATTTGTTGGATCCGCTGGCTGGTGGGGTGGAAGGTGAGAACGAGGGGGATTCTGTCCTTGTTGTGAGTGGGGGGAGGGGGAGCAAGAGCGGAGCTGCGGGATGTAGAAGAGACCCTAGTGAGAGCCTCATCTATAATGGAAGAGGGGAGGCCCCGTTTCCTCAAGAATGAGGACATCTCTGACGCCCTAGTGTGAAACATCTCATCCCGGGTGCAGATGCGGCGTAGACGGAGGAATTGGGAGTAGGGGATAGACTTTTTGCAGGAGACCGGGAGACCTCCGTCTACGCCGCATCTGCGCCTGGGATGAGGTGTTTCACACTAGGGCGTCAGAGATGTCCTCATTCTTCAGGAAACGGGGCTTCCCCTCTTCCATTATAGATGAGGCTCTCACTAGGGTCTCTTCTACATCCCGCAGCTCCGCTCTTGCTCCCCCTCCCCCCACTCGCAACAAGGACAGAATCTCCCTCGTTCTCACCTTCCACCCCACCAGCCAGCGGATCCAACAAATCATCCGCCAACATTTCCGTCACCTACAACGGGACCCCACCACTGGCCATATCTTCCCATCCCCTCCCCTCTCTGCGTTCTGCAGAGACCGTTCCCTCCATAACTCCCTGGTCCACTCGTCCCTTCCTACCCAAACCACCCCAACCCCGGGCACTTTCCCTTGCAACCGCACGAGATGCAACACCTGTCCCTTTACCTTCCCCCTCAACTCCATCCAAGGACCCAAACAGTCTTTCCAGGTGAGACAGAGGTTCACCTGCACCTCCTCCTCATTGCATCTGCTGCTCCAGATGTCAACTTATTTACATCGGCGAAACCAAGCGCAGGCTCGGCGATCGCTTCGCTCAACACCTGTGCTCGGTCCGCGTTGGCAAAACAGGTCTCCCGGTGGCCGAGCACTTCAACTCCCCCTCCCATTCCCAGTCTGACCTTTCTGTCATGGGCCTCCTCCAGTGCCATAGTGAGGCCCACCGGAAATTGGAGGAACAACACCTCATATTTCGCCTGGGCAGCTTGCCCCGAGTATATACAATACATGATCCTTACAAGACTCCATCCGCCATTCACGGAGCCTGTACATACATTCAATTCTGTTTACACAAATTACACAGTTTTACCCCCACCCTTGCCACTCATGTGGCCCGCTGGCGTGGAATCCCTTCCCTTATTTTGAGGTGGGGGGGGCTCCACCTCACCCTGCCCCCCCATGTCCAGCAGCGGAAGGACCCTAGATTGTGGTCCTCCCCCACAGAGTCTTGGCGTTGGCTGCATCCCTCAGCACGTACTCCTGCAGTCTGCAGTGGGCCAGGCGGCAACATTCCCCCACGGACAGCTCGCTATTCAATGCCAGTTTATTGTTCAAAGCTGATTGCCCCTTGGGCATAGTGGCTGACTGGACTGTTTCAGAAGGCAGACAGTGGTATTGGAGCCACATGAAGACCGGACTGAGAGGGAACTGTAGATGTCCTGCCCAGAAGCACATCTGCCAGATTTCCCCTGGTCATCATTGCTGACACTCTCGTCCCCAACCTTCCATCCCACTCTCCCTCATTGGTTTCATTTCAGATTTTCATCATCTGCAGTATTTTATTTGTGTGGGCATCCACTTTTCAAGTGAAAGCATTCTTCGTTACTTTCTACACTTACGAGATTTTATATTTAAGGTTTGATTGCCTCAATCTGAGCCTCTAATATCCAATGGTTCATTGAATATTTGCAGATAGATGGCATGCAAGATTGGATCTCTGCCCAATGAAGCTGCAACGCAAAATCAACCCAAGGCATGACCTTAATACTGGAATATTTACATCAACCATCACCAGCCTAACTGCCTAGGTACACTGCAATGATGGAAAACTGATGCAAAGGGACAACATATATTAGCTCTATTTCCCCTTTCACAGTGAGTAAGGCAGCAGAAACTCAAGTAGATCTATGGATCTCACCTTGCACAGTGTCGCTGGGACCCTCCTGCACCTGGAAGTGGGCTGCGTTTGGTGGTGCAAATGAATAGCAGCTTTGCAGCTTGGACAAAGGGAGGTGTTGTTTTGGATGACACTTCCGCATAATTTGTGTAGTTAACTTGATAACTGGGTGTAGGTCTGGGCTGGAGCCACATGCCTGGAGAAGGAAGGAACAGTTTAGTCGCCCCTGGGACCCTCAAGTTAATTCATTATAACATGTTGACCTCTCGGCTCAGAGACCCCATCTCTATAGTTTTGAGATACAGCACAGAAAAAGGCCCTTTCGGCCCACCGGGTCAGCGCCGACCAGCGATCCCCGCACATTAACACTATCTTATACCCATTAGGGACAATTTTTACATTTTACCAAGCCAATTAACCTACATACCTGTATGTCTTTGGAGTGTGGGAGGAAACCAAAGATCTCGGAGAAAACCCACGCAGGTCACAGTGAGAACGTACAAACCCATAGTCGGGATCGAACCTGAGTCTCCGACATTGCATTCGCTGTAAGGCAGCAACTCTACCACTGCACCACCTATCTCATTACTGAATCTTGATGGAATGAATGATTGGAAGATGCAACACTGAAACAGGACCTTCAGCCCACCGAGTCCATACTGACCATTGATCACCCGAGCACACTAGCTCTATGTTAACTCACTCTGTCATACACTCCCTACACACTAGCGGCAATTTACAGAGGCCAATTAACCTACGAACCCACACGTCTTTGGGATGTGGCAGGAAACTAAAGCACCCAAAGGAAACCCCACACAGGGAAAATGTGCAAACTCCACATAGACAGCTGCTGAATTCAGAATCAAACCCGGGTCTCTGACACTGTGAGGCAGCAGATCTACCAGCTGTGCCACTGTGCTGCCCTAAACTTGGAAATATTATTATTATTATTATTATTATTACTATTGAAACCGGAGCACCCTGAAGAAACTGGATGGGGCATTCGTGAGCTCAAGGTCACAAAGAGAACGTGCAAACTCCACACCGACTGCAACTGAAGTCAGGATTGAACCCGGGCCTCTGACACTGTGAGGCAGCAGCTCGACCAGCTACGCCATTGTGCCGCCCTAAACTTGGAAACATTTGGGGATATTTTCCTTCTAAACTCCAGCATGTTTTCATTTTCATTCAGGCTAAAGTTATGTCCTGTGGCCACTTGCATTCTTGCTGTTAACATCCACGATCAGGAGTTCTTAATTATTTGTACAACTAGAAAACTTGTAAAAAAATCAATCAGATCAAACGATGAAGACCCAGCACAAATAACAGGATGGCACTGGAGTGTGGTGGCACATTGCCTGCTCATCCCAGGAGAGGATCTACTGACATCCAATACTGTCACTCCACTCTTTTAAATCTCTATTCCATTTGGAAATCTATACCTATGGATTGATTGTATTTATGCATAGTGTTATCTGATAGCACACATACAAAAGGTTTTCATTGTACATGTGACAATAATAAACCGATACCAATACAAAACTCCTGAATAGTTCAGCTCTGACATAGGCAGGTAAATTCACTGACTCTAAACCCCTGGGCCAGGTTTGCACAAGCTCACGTCAGGGATTTGCACAAGCTCACGTCAGGACCAAGTTTGCACATGTCAAGGGTTTGCACAAGCTCACGTCAGGGATTTGCACAAGCTCACGTCAGGACCAGGTTTGCACATGTCAAGGGTTTGCACAAACTCATGTCAGGGATTTGCACAAGCACATGTCAGGACCAGGTTTGCACATGCACATGTCAGGACCAGGTTTGCACATGTCAAGGGTTTGCACAAGCTCATGTCAGGATCAGGTTTGCACAAGCTCATGTCAGGACCAGGTTTGCACATGCACATGTCAGGACCAGGTTTGCACATGCACATGTCAGGACCAGGTTTGCACATGCACATGTCAGGACCAGGTTTGCACATGCACATGTCAGGACCAGGTTTGCACAAGCACATGTCAGGACCAGGTTTGCACATGCACATGTCAGGACCAGGTTTGCACAAGCACATGTCAGGACCAGGTTTGCACAAGCACATGTCAGGACCAGGTTTGCACAAGCTCGTGTCAGGACCAGGTTTGCACAAACACATGTCAGGACCAGGTTTGCACAAACACATGTCAGGACCAGGTTTGAAGCTCATGTCAGGACCAGGTTTGAAGCTCATGTCAGGACCAGGTTTGAAGCTCATGTCAGGACCAGGTTTGCACAAGCTGGTCCAGGACCAGGTTTGTACAAGCTCATGTCAGGGGTTTGTCCATGGGATTAACAGGAGGCAGTTCCATCCATCTTTAATTTCCACAGATTCAAAGAGTCACGAGAGCACGAAATCAGGCCCTTCCGCCCAACTCACCCATGCTGACCGACACCCTACCTACACGAGTCCCATTGCCTGCATTTGACCCATATCCCTCCAAACCTTTCCTATCTCTGTACGTGTCCAACTATCTTGTAAATGGTATTTATTCACAAAATGCTGGAGTAACTCAGCAGGTCAGGCAGCATCTCAGGAGAGAAGGAATGGGTGACGTTTCGGGTCGAGACCTTCGGGTTGCAGTACCAACCTTTCGGGTTGCAGACAGAACATACTGACCCTCTGCATCCAGATTCCTGTGACATCCACCCACTGTGTGAAGAGACTGATCTGAAACATGACCAGAGACATGACCAGAGACAGAGACTCTGCAGAGACCACATGTCTGACCGTCAGTGGACTCGTCACAGGTTAAGCTGCAACTGAGTCACCCGCCTCTCATTGTGGGACACAATGTGCAGGAAGGAACTGCAGATGTTGGTTTACACTGAAGATAGACACAAAGTGCTGGAGTAATTCAGTGGGTCAGGCAGCATCTCTGGAGAAAAAGGATGGATGATGTTTTGGGTCGGAACACTCCATAATTTCCTCAGTTTCAAGGTACTGATTACCTGCTGTGAAGTCTGATTCCAAAATAGTTTTGAGTTCATTTTGAGGTAATCATAGTGACTGAAATTTCCCATTACCCTTCCTGCCTCCCATCTGCCGCCCCTCACTCCTCACCTACTTTTGCTGATACTCATCCTTACTTCCCACAGGTCATGTGTACATGTTGTCTGCATATTGAAACTCGATGAGGGAGCTCGTAGATGTCTTAGTCTTGGACTTGAGACGGGCAAGATTGAAAAGTCTGCCATCTGTTCTGTAGACGATTTCGATCCCTGGGGGTAGGTCGTCCTTGATGATGTAGATGGTTGTTGCAATGAAGATGGTGAAGAGTGTTGGGGCAATCACGCATTCCTGTTTCACTCCTGATCTGACTTGAAATGGCTCACACTTGCTGTTGCTGGCCATGACCGTGGCAAGCATGTCATCGTGGAGGAGTCTCAGGATTCAAATGCACTTTTCAGGACATCCATAGGCGGATAGGACATTCCATAAGAGTTGCCTTGATACCGAGTCAAAGGCCTTAGTGAGATCGATGAATGCCATGTACAAGGGTTGAAGTTGTTCATGACATTTTTCTTATAGTTGACGCATTGTGAAGATCATGTGGGCTGTTCCACGTGATGGTCTAAAACCGGCTTGTGTTTCCGGAGAAGGATCTTCTTGGCTAAAGGCTTGAGTCGGTTGTTTATGATGCGGGCAAGGACCTTGCCTGCTGTTGCTAACAGGGAAATTCCACGATAGTTTCCGCAGTCAGATCGATCACCTTTCGTTTTGTAGATGGTAATGATTGCTGAGTCTCTAAAGTCTCCTGGTAGGTCTTCATTTACCCAGATCTTGATGAGAAGTTGATGCAGTTGGTAATGGAGCAGGTTACCTCCAATTTTGTAGACCTCGGCTGGTATTCCGTGGAGTCCAGCTGCCTTGTTATTTTTCAAGGTTTTGATGGCTTCCTTGATTTCTTCAAGTGATGGTATTCTGCTTAGGGAGTCGTCAGTGGGCTGCTTTGGAATGTTGTTGATCACAATCCTGTCAAATGAGGCGGTTTGATTTAGGAGATCTTCAAAGTGCTCCCTCCATCGAGAATTGATGTCAACATTGCTCTTCAGGATGGTGGACCCCATCTTTGCTTTTGAGAGGGACTTGACCGTGACTGGAAGGGCCAAAAATGGCTTTAGCTGCGTTGAAAAAGCCTGGAGTGGCGTTGGCATCTGCTAGTTGTTGGATTTCCTGAGCTGGCTCCCCCCACCATTGGTTTTTCAGGTTTTGTGCCTGCTAGCATTGCTAGCACTTCCTTTTGGTAGCCGACTCTTGGTTATTTTGTAAGGTGATGAAAGCTTTTCTCTTTACATCGATGAGTTGTTGGAGTTGTTTGTCATTATCATCGAACCAATCCTGATGTTTTTTTAACTTGAACCCAATTGTTTCCTTGCAGGAGGCAATGATCGCGTTCTTCAATCGATTCCAGTGTTCTTCGACAGATGGTGGGATTTGTTGGGGCAGTTGTTCTTGAAGTTTTTGTTGAAACTTCTGTACATAGTTGATGTCTTGAATGACGCTAACATTGAATTTCTTGATAGTGTTCTGGTTTTGATGTCTCCTTTTGGGCCGAATCTTCATTCTTATGGTGGACGAGATGAGATGATGGTCTGTCTAGCACTCGTCGGCACCAGTAACAGCTCTTGTTTTCAGTACATCTTGTTGGTCACAGGATCGTACGATGATGTAGTCGATGAGGTGCCAGTGTTTAGAACGTGGATGCTGCCAGGAGACTTTGTGCCTGTTTTTCTGGCAGAATAAGGTATTTGTAATCACCAGGTTGTGTTGGGCACATTAGGTGAGGAAGAGTGTTCCTTGCCGATTATTCCGGTCCAGAGCCTATGATCTCTGGCATTGAAGTCTCCTAAGAGAATGATCTTGTCGTTGGTGTATGTAACAGGCTGTCAAAGGAGGTAGTTGAGGCAGGTACTATCGCAATGTTTAAAAAACATTTAGACTGGTACATGGATAGGACAGGTTTAGAGGGATATGGGTCATATGTAGGCAGGTGGGACTAGTGTAGATGGGACACATTGGCCAGTGTAGGCAAGTTGGGCTGAAGGGCCTGGTTCCCTGCTGTATCACTCTATGACTCTATGACCTATACTGTTTTCTGAAACTCCCCACAATGTGGTACAAGGACAAAGATGATCCAAATGGCACAAGCTGTGGACATTTTGTGTTACCTTGGGGCTGAAGAAACTTACCCGTGAGGTGTTGAGCAAGACTCTCATCCCATCAGCCTCGAGAAAGGTTTTCTTTCCCTTGCGGAGACTGGTGATGTTGTTGATGCATTTGAGCAGAGCCCTCTGGATGGGAACATAGTGGTTTGCTGTGTCTCGCTGATGCCAGTCCTCAAATAGTTTCAAGAGCCTGTGGATGTAGCCACTGTCCGCAGCTCGCCTGCTGTTCCATTCTGAAATATATGGTCAACAACGGGCCATCAGATCACCCTTCATACACCTGAGGGAGTGCAGAGTGAGTGCTGTATCCTGAACCTTTCCCTTACACACAATGAATGGACAACAGTGGCCCCCTGTGGAATGCTTCTATAGCTGCGCCTCGAACCTCGTAACACATCCTGGTACGGATTATAATACAATTCATGCCATTATAATCTGAGCACTAACATCTCCCACACAACACCAGATAGCAGAGCTGAAATACCAATGATCTTTATATTTCTGCATCCACTTGACTACAAACTCAGCATATGAACTGGTTTGCAATCAATCAAAATAATTATTTTTACCAATAGTATACCGACAATCAAAGAGAGGAGAAGCCAAAATCATGTCCGGTCTTAATTTGTTTGTGCAACTGGACTACTACCAATGCAGAAGCACAGATACAAAGAAAAGGAGTAGGAATGATTGAATGGAAACTGGAATAGCAATCAGGTGAATGTTATGGAGAAATTCAAAGCAGAGACACTAGCCGGCGATATTAGTAGTGCAGTCATAGTGCAGAAGATTCAAAGCAAAGGTATGGATCAAGGTGAGGAGATTAAAAAAGAATTTTGCTAGATTTCAGCATGTCCCTAGAGACTTTACAACTAATTATTTATCTCTGAAGGGTATTGTCCTCTGGGAGACTGAACTGAGCTCAGAGCACAAAGAGATAAAGGAAAGGTGCAGCCTTAGAACAGGACTTAATAGCAAAGTTATAAAGGGAAACATGGGAGAGCAGTCAGATTGCGGGGGTAGATGATGAGGTACAGTTGTAAAATGGAGCCGAAGATTCAAAAAGCCAGTTATAAAAATTTACATCAAATGAACTCTAAAATAAAAACAACCAACATATGAATAACTTTTGCTTTCATTTTTAATTAATTTGGTTGCTACCTAAGCAGGCTAATAGAAAGAACAAATGTTATTTCAGATAAATGTGTTGATTTACAGCAGAAGACAAATGTTTGCAGATTTTAAATCATAGGTTTTATAAAAGTATAATCAAACGTGAAATGAATAGAAACTTACTCGACTTCAGTAAAGATGAAAGAGCTTCTGTGGCAGCTCTGAAATTAGAATTTATATTTTATTCAGCATGCACTACAATATATAAATGCATTCAAATATATATCTTCCGTCTTTAAAACATTCCAGTCACTATTCAAACATAGAAACATAGAAAATAGGTGCAGGAGGAAGCCATTTGGCCCTTCGAGCCTGCACCGCCATTCATTGTGATCATGGCTGATCATCCACAATCAGTAACCCGTGCCTGCCACCAAGAAGACATTTCAGAGGACATGCTCTTAAATATTGAATTAAAATTAGAGTGACTAACCAGAACCTTGGCGCAGCGATAGAGTTGCTGTCTTTCAGCATCAGAGACCCAGGTTCCATCCCGAATCCAGGTGCTGTCTGTATGGAGTTTGTACGTTCCCCCTGTGACCTACATGGTTTTCTTCAGGTGCTTCGGTTTCCTCTCATACCCAAAGATGCACAGGTCTGTAGGTTCATTGGTTTTGGTAAAAATGTAAATTTCCCCTAATGTTAATGTGCAGGGCTCGCTGGTCGGTGTGGACTCGGTGGACCGAAGGGTCTGCTTTCATGGTGTATCTCTAAACTGAACTAAACCTAAATCTAGAGTCAAATGAGATCTCCTGCTTGACTTTGTCTCATCTTCCTATTATACAATAAATTACTTCCTGTTTGCTCAAAATGAAACTAATAGTTTAATCTTGAATGTGATACACTTTTGTCTTTGTGTAACCAAGTGAGAAAGTTCAAACTGGTACGTAGAGTCTGAAGAAGGGTTTCGACCCGGAACGTCACCCATTCCTTCTCTCCAGAGAGGATGCTTGACCTGCTGAGTTACTCCAGCATTTTGTGTCTATCCACGAAGTAGAATTCCCAGAGTCAGTGACCAAGTGATCCCTGCTCTGTAACTCCAACCACATAGTGGGGTGGAAGTGCAAGGGTATGTGGCAGATACCATGCAGGGCCTATCTCTCGGCGTGGCACGGGGTACAGGGAATGGAGCTTCCTCTCCAAGTCACACACCATGCTGACTTGGAAACATGTTGGAACCAGTCAGTTATCATTGTACTGACCAAGCCCTGGAACTCCTTGCTCAACAGTACTGTGGGAGCAGCTTCACAAAGGACAACAGCAGGTCACAAGGTGGCTCACAATGGCATTTCCAGCATGGTCAGTAAATAGTGGCTCACCCAGATACTGAAAATGAATATTTTTAAATGGGTTTTAGTGCAGTTTAGTTTAGTTTAGAGAGACAGCGCAGAGACAGGCCCTTCACCCCACCTGGTCCGCGCCGACCTGCGATCCCACCACATTAATACTATCTTGCACACACGAGGGACAATTTACAATTTTACTGAGCCAATTAACCTACAACCTGTACATCTTTGTAATGTGTGAGGAAACCAGAGCTCACGGAGAAACCTCATGCAGTCACGGGGAGAACGTACAAACTCTGTACAGACAGCACCCGTAAGTGAGAATCAAACCCGGGTCTCTGGCAGCAACTCTACCGCTGCACCACCCTTAAATGGTTGGGGAAATGTCAACAATGATTCAGGTGGTTGTGGCAAAACCTTGTGGGGAGGAGACTGAGAACAAGTGAGCAGTGGGCAGTGGAGTTGTCTGTGGTTACCTCCAGTCAGGTGCCAGTGCTGGCGACCAGAGACCCTGCCACACTAGCAGGGGACTATGACTCAGAAGTGACAAGGATTTGAATTGACACTCTGATTTTCAATTGAGCCATGATTGCACTGTATAGCGACAGGTCAAGGCAGCAAGGCCGTGGTGTGAGACAGCCCCATGTTAACAAGGCAAGATATGGAACATCGCTGGGCCTTCCAACACCAGGAGGTTAGCTTGGGTAAGTCCCAAGGAGGTGCAGGGGAAAGTTCATGCTGACCACACAGAGGTCATCCCCACTGCCCTGTGTTACTGTGGCAAAGATCATCCAACCCTTCTTTCCAACCAGACTGCAGTCTTTGACATGATTGCCCATGCTATCCATGCCCATCTCTGTACCATCCTCCAGCACAGTGGCCTGCACCCCGACTTCCATCCTCATCTTTCTTCCTGCTGACTGAAACAAGCCAACTTGTCTTCTCCCCCTCCCCCATCCCCCTCCCCCATCCCCCTCCCCCCACACCTCCCTCCACTCTAGGCCCACCCCAACAACTCTGGATCCACCCTACACCTAGAACAGAATCATCTAAACACAGTCATTCTCTAGGCAGGTTCCAATGACGAGTTTAGAGATACAACCCGGAAACAGGCCCTTCGGCCCACCGTCCATGCCAATCAGCGATCCCCACACATTAACATTACCCTACAATAGACAATAGACAATAGGTGCAGGAGTAGGCCATTCGGCCCTTCAATGTGATCATGGCTGATCATTCTCAATCAGTACCCCGTTCCTGCCTTCTCTCCATACCCCATGACTCCGCTATCTTTTATCTAGCTCTCTCTTGAATGCATTCAGAGAATTGGCCTCCACTGCCTTCTGAGGCAGAGAATTCTACAGATTCACAACTCTCTGACTGAAAACGTTTTTCCTCATCTCCGTTCTAAATGGCTTACCCCTTATTCTTAAACTGTGGCACCTGGTTCTGGACTCCCCCAACATTGGGAACATGTTTCCTGCCTCTAACGTGTCCAACCCTTTAATAATCATACGTTTCGATAAGATCCCCTCTCATCCTTCTAAATTCTAGTTTATACAAGCCTAGTCGCTCCAGTCTTTCAACATATGACAATCCCGCCATTCCGGGAATTAAGCTAGTAAACCTACTCTGCACCCCCTCAATAGCAAGAATATCCTTCCTCAAATTTGGAGACCAAAACTGCACACAGTACTCCAGGTGCGGTCTCACTACGGCCCTGTACAACTGCAGAAGGACCTCTTTGCTCCTATACTCAACTCCTCTTGTTATGAAGGCCAACATTCCATTGGCTTTCTTCACTGCCTGCTGTACGTGCATGCTTCCTTTCAGTGACTGATGCACTAGAACACCCAGATCTTGTTGTACGTCCCCTTTTCCTAACTTGACACCATTCAGATAATAATCTGCCTTCCTATTCTTACCACCAAAGTGGATAACCTCACACTTATCCACATTAAATTGCATCTGCCATACATCCGCCCACTCACACAACCTGTCCAAGTCACCCTGCAACCTCATAGCATTTTCCTCACAGTTCACACTGCCTACACACACTAGAGACAATTCATAATTTTACGGTCAATAAACCTGTACGTCTTTGAAGTGTCGTAGGAAACCGGCGATCTTGAGAAACCCCACGCAGGTCATGGGGAGAACATACAAACTTCGTACAGACAGCATCCACATTCAGAGTTGAACCCGGGCCCCTGGTGCTATGAGGCAGTAGCTTTACCGTTGCACCATGCATCACCATGACTTGTGCTCATATACACCGCCCTGGATCTCTCCCTCCCACTCCATTGTCAGGCTGTCTGCTGCCATGCCTTTCCCTCCAAGCTTGATCTTGAACGTTAGTCCCTGTTGTGCTTCCAGTTAAGATTGCTTAAACCTCTTCCTACCTCTGTGTCTCCTAACAAAAATACCCATTAGTTCAGTTTCTTCCAGAGAATGTCATGTGTGAGGAATGGAGTTGGTGAAGGAGAGAGGAGAACCTCAGATGGAGCAAATAGATGGCTGTGATACGTCAGTGTGGAGATGGAGTGGAGACACGGGTGAGGGGGTCGTGTGGGGTGTTGCTGGAGTCCCCGTTCTACCAGGTACCTGGCTCCCCTGCTGTTGCTGTCCGATGATGTTGCTGAGGGGCAGCATGCAAAAGGTCAGTGGAAAGTACCTTACTATCCAGCATTTATTCACAAAATGCTGGAGTAACTCAGCAGGTCAGGCAGCATCTCGGTAGAGAAGGAATGGGTGACGTTTCGGGTCGAGACCCTTCTTCAGACTGAAGAAGGCTACTTCAGACTGAAGTAGACTGAAGACTACTATCCAGCATGGTCTGCAGGTGCTGGGGTTGTGGGAAAGATGTTGACAGTGAGTCACTGGGACTGGAAGGACAAAACTGCTGATATTGGAAATCTGAAATAAAAGTAAAATGGTGGAACGACAGAGCCGGCAGTCCTTGTGGAGAGAGAAGCTGAGTTCCAACTTCATGTTTCATCAAAACTATTCTGACAAGATGTCACTGAGCTGGAATGTAGACAGTTTCTACTGCACAGATGGGCCTCATAAGTTGATTATTTCCAGCATCTGACGATGCAGAGGAGTGATCCTTCCCCACACTCAGACTGGTCTGTATTTGCCAACTCCTGGGGATTGGTCATCCATGAACTTAATTACCTCAGTTAGTGAACTAACAAAGATTAGTTTAGTTTATTATTGTTTTATGTACCGAGGTACAATGAAAAGGTCATAAGGTCATGTGAAAGGAGCAGAATTAGGCCATCTGGCCATCATCTACACCGCCATTCAATCCTGACTGATCTATCTCTCCCAATTCTCCTGCCTTCTCCCATAACCCCTGAGACCCGTACTACTCAGGAATGTATCTACTTCTGCCTTTAAAATATCCATTGACGGCCTCCACAGCCTTCTGTGGCAAAGAATTCCATAGGTTCACACAATCTTTTCTGTACTCCATCTCATTATTATTCCATATCTGGCCCAAATGTTCCAAAAGTCCCTCTCAAGAATTCTCTAGCCTGTTTTTGTTTGTGTGCTATTCAATCAAAGAAGACTGTACATTAATCTAATCAAACCTTCCACCATGCACTGATAAAGATAAAGATAAAGGGTACAACATTTAATGCAAATATATAACATTGAAGTCTGATAATGTCCAATTAAAGAAAGTTCAAAGGTCTCCATTGAAGTAGCTGAGAGGTCAGGATCACACTCTAGCTGATGAGAGGACCATGTAGTTGCCTGTTAACAACTGGAAAGAAACTGTCCTTGAACCTGGAGGTACGTTATCAAACTTTGTATCTTCTGCCTTATGGGAGAGGGGTGAAGAGGGAGTGAAGAGGGAAGGACTGTGTGAGACTAGTCCTTGATTATGCTTGAATTAAAGGACGTTCTTTTAGGAAGGAAATGAGGAGAAATTTCTTTAGTTAGAGGGTGGTGAATCTGTGGAATTCTTTGTGAAGGTGAAGTCAGTGGATATTTTTAAGGCAGAGATAGAAAGATTTTTGATTAGTCATGGGGAGAAGGCAGGAGAATGGGGTTAGGAGGAAGAGATCAGCCATGATTGAATGGCGGAGTAGACTTGATGGGCCAAATGGCCTAATTCTAATCCTATCCCTTATGACCTTATGCTGGTGGCCTTGCCAAGGCAGTGTGGAGTGTAGATGAAGTTAATGGAAGGGAGGCTGGTTTGTGTGATAGTCTAGGTTATGTCCACAACTCTGCATTTCTTGTGGATAAAATATTTTCTACGGCGTTTCTCAAGAGTTGGTGAAGGTTGTTGGAGACATGTTGACTTCCTTAGCTTTCTAAGGAAGTAGAGGCATTGCTGTGCTTTCAATGTGGCTGGCCCAGGACAAGTCTTCAGCTTGAAATATTAACTCTGTTTCCCTTTCCACAGATGCTGCCTAATCTGCTGAATGTTTCCAGCAATTTGTGTTTTTTTCAGATTTACTACATCTGTAGACTTTTTTGTTTCTCAATCATTCAGCCTTTAGTCACTTTTGCTAATGTCTCCTTAGTATTAAATATTGTAGACTATATTATCAAATGCTTGAATGATGTTACCATTTAAACACAATGTATTCTTGTCTTAAAAATGTACCTCCATGTGCTGGACCTGCTGAAGTGCTGAACTAAAACCTTTAGGACTGAGGAATATTTTTGTGATCTGAAAGTTACTTCTGTGTACATGGTTTATTGGCAAAAGAAAACCCCACAAACCATGGCCACTGAATAACTGGGAACATTTTCAGTGTCAGCACTAATGGAAGCAGAGCAGAGGTGTTAACAGTAATGCCCTGGCCAATGTTTACTATGATCTCCTTATTACACATTGTTGTTTGTAGAGGTGTATGGGGCATTAGCCTGCCATGCTTCCTGTGTTGCAGCCATCTCTACACTACTAAAGTTCGTGGTGGCGGCGCCTAACGGCTGCGGCTCGCTAGCAGTCTGTTCGTCTTTTTTCCTTTTTTTTTGTTTTTGTTGTGTGTCGGTGTTGGGATGTTTTTGTTTTTTCTTTGGTTGTGTATGTGTGGGGGGTGGTGGTGTGGGTGGGGGGGTGGGGGAAACCTTTCTCTTTTAGGTCTCTTCCTCACGGCGCGGGGTGCGGCTCGGCCGCGGGGCCTTCCATCGCCCGGCGCGGCTCTGCCGCGGGACCTAACATCGCCCGGCGCAGCTCGGCCGCGGGACTTTTCATCGCTGGTGCGGCTCGGCCGCTGGACTTAACAGTGCCTGGTGCGGCTCGGCCGCGGGGCCTTCCATCACCCGGCGCGGCTCGGCCGCGGGACCTAACATCGCTGGTGCGGCTCGGCCGCTGGACTTAACAGTGCCCGGTGCGGTTTCGCCGCGGGGCCTTCCATCGCCCGGCGCGGCTCGGCCGCGGGACTTAACATCGCCCGGCGCGGCTCGGCCGCGGGGACTTCCATCGCCCGGCTCGGCCGCGAGACGTTTCAGCGCCTGGTGCGATTCGGCCGCGGGGACTTCCATCCCCTTGCGGGGACTGTGCGGGTCGGTCGGGGACGAGCTGTCTGTCCGTGGGCGTGGGGAAGAGAGTGGAAGTTTTGTTGCCTCCATCACAGTGAGGGGGTGTTTGGAGTCACTGTGATGGACGTTTGTGTTGGGGTCATGTGTCTTGTGTTCTTTTTTTTTGTGTGACTGCTATGTAGTTTCGTTCGGTACCTTGGTACCGAATGACAAATAAAGCTCTGTTGACTGTTGACTGTTGACTGTATCTCTGCAGCCTTTATGCATTTTGGAACAACTCATAATTAACTTTTAGTTTCTTTAGTTTTAGTTTTAGAGATACAGCATGGAAACAGGCCCTTTGGCCCACCAGGTTCACACCGACCAGCGACCCCCGCATATTAACACTATCCTACACACACTAAGGACAATTTTTACATTTGCCAAGCTAATTTATCTACAAACTTGTATGTCTTTGGAGTATGGGAGGAAACTGAGGATCTCGGAGAAAACCCACGCGGTCACGGGGAAAACGTACAAACTCTGTACAGACAGCACCCGTAGTCAGGATTGAACCCAGGTCTCTGGCGGTGTAAGCGCTATAAGGCAGCAACTCCACCGCTGCCCCATCATGCTGCCCTTTTGGAACTTTTGGAACATCCCAAGATTGCAAAGGATTCCTTGGACAGGCAAGCTCTCCTTTATCTTGTCTCCAACTGAATGCCACTGTTTGCCAATAACTCTCTCCCAGCTCCCATCTGAACAGTGGATGATGCTGAGAGAACACAGACACACTCACATCTCAAACAGAGCTGAGATAATGGCTGAACGCTACTCATCAAGGCAACTCTGCACAGATTTCCTCACTGTCCCTCTGCTCATGCCCAGGCCCATGGTTGCAGGAGGACAATGGGACAAGTGTGTGTATTGTAATAACAATCCAAGTAACAAACATATTGGTACTGCCTCAGGTATGGGCTCAATAATATCTCAGAGGCAAGCAGCAGGAAACATCTCTAACACAGCTTATGTTTCAGTTATATCAGCAAACACCAACATCAGCTTCCAGGATCAAATTCCTCAGTATTTCAGTTTGCCAGCAGCCTCTTCATGCAAGAGGTTTGGACCTAAAGTGCCCACTAGTTTCCTGATAGGTCAGCCCTGGCTCTATTTTTGCAGCACAGAGCAGTGTGCCTTCTGCCTGAATGAGTCTATTTTTACACTATGTTACTCAATCCTGATTATTAAAATTGTAGCACTCCAAAGCAGGAGGTGCAAGGCTCCTACTGCTGACTTGCTTTGCCTCACAGAATCCCAGAGCCTAATCATTTATTTCCTTGTGTTTGGATCATTCCTCTCAGCAAACTGTGGGGCCAGCAGATGTCAGATCATCTGCACAATGAGAGTGGTCATGTTACAGCCTTGGGTCAAATACCAGTCATTAGTGCCGTTGCAAAGTGAGCCCAACAGCTTCTCTCAGATGCCAGGCATTCTGCGTACAGAACAAGAATGTCTCTGATCATTGAGAAAAGCCAAAGGAGGCCGGCCCCACCACGCTTCAAACACATTCATGTTTCTACTGGATTTTTGTAGAAACTGCAGCAATCTGCTCTCCACACCCCACCCCCTCCGTTCCCTGCCCCCCCCCTCCATCACCCACCATGGTGTGTACCCATTTCTCCCATCATCTCCCACCCCCGCAGTCACCCTTCCCCTTTCCCCTCCTGCAGACACTAATCTCCCATCGCCCCTTCCCTCATTCCCCTTTTATCCCCCCACGTCCCTGTCTCTTTCATCCATATCCCTCCCTCCATCTTTACATTTCACTCCTCTTCTCTCTTTCTCTGACACCCTTTTGTCTCCTTTCAACCTCGAGCTTTTGTCCACGCATCTGCAATCATCCCCACCCCCCTCCCCTGTATCCACTTATCACAGTTTAGTTTAGTTTAATTTAGAGATACAGTGTGGAACCAGGCCCTTCGGCCCACCGAGTCCATGTCAACCAGAGATCCCAGCACACGAACACTATCCTACACACACTAGGGACAATTTATAAGTCTACCTGGCCAATTAGCCTACAAACATGTACGTCTTTGGAGTGTGGGAGAAAACCGGAGCTCCTGGAGAAAACCCACGCAGGTCACAGAGAGAGCATACAAACTCCATACAGACAGCACCCGTAGTCAGGATCAACCTGGCTCTCTGGCGGTGTAAGGCAGCAACTCTACTGCTGCGCCACCATGCCGCCCTTGCCAAGATTTGTCCTACCATCAGTCTGAAGAACAATGCCAACCCAAAATATCACCTATCCATCCCCTCTTCAGAAGCTGCCTGGCCTGTTGAGTTCCTCCAGCACTTTGTATTTTACTCAAGGTTCCAGCAGATGCAGTTCCTTGTGTCCCTGGGCTTCATCTTGCAACACTTCAGCATTGGTGCGACATGCCTTCATGAAACTAGCAGGAGTCAGACATCATCTCCTCAGGACTAACACAAAAAGCTGGAGTAACTCAGTGGGTCAGGGCAGCATCTCTGGAGAAAAGGAATAGGTGATGTTTTGGGTCAAGACCGATGTTCAGACCTAAAGAAGGGTCTCGACCTGAAACATCACCCATTCCTTCTCTCCAGAGATGCTGCCTGGCCTGCTGAGTTACTCCAGCTTTTTGTGTCCATCTTTGGTTTAAAGCAGCATCTGCAGTTCCTTCCTGTACAGTTCCTCCAGACTAACAGACAAGTTGTTAGCTCAATTGTATTTATCATTGGCCCCAAAGTATCTTGGGAAGAAATGGACAGAAAGCCGCAGGTGAGCAGGGAAAAGTGAATGTCCCCACACTGTCTCTGAACTCAGTCTGGCAAAGCTGGCACTGACTGGTGTGGAACGCACCTGGCAAAGCTGGCACTGACTGGTGTGGAACGCACCTGGCAAAGCTGGCACTGACTGGTGTGGAACGCACCTGGCAAAGCTGGCACTGACTGGTGTGGAACGCACCTGGCAAAGCTGGCACTGACTGGTGTGGAACGCACCTGGCAAAGCTGGCACTGATTTGGGTGGAACGCACCTGGTTCTGCCTGTGATTACAAACATTATTTTTAAAATTAGACAACAGGAAACATATTCTTTCTACAAAACTGCCTTTCTGCATCATGGCTTTGATAATCGTTGAAATAAAAACTGCTTACATAAATACTTACAACAGAGAGACTATGTAAAATCACATTGTGGTTTACAATGCAATAATCTGGCATTGACCAAGTTATTGAGTTAGAAAAATACTTTCTGAAAAGACCTCGCTGCTATTTGTGTCTTTACATTTGAAATTTCAAATACCCAGCATATGGCTGTAAACAAAATAAACTAACGGAAATGTAAAGGGCTGTAAAACTGCAGCAAGTAAGAGTTTTATTGTTCTGTTGCCTGTACATATGACAATTAAACACTCTTGACCCTTGTGTCTTGTGCCTTGTGAAAATAACACAATTGAAGACAAATAGCAAGCATATCCACGTATTAAATGTGCCTTTTATTATATTTCGGGAAATCAGTCTTTCTCATAAAGTCAGGGCTTTGTTATAGTTTTTATCTCAATGGGGCAGCACTGTGGCACAGCAGTAGAGTTGCTGCCTCACAGCGCCAGAGACCCAGGTTTGATCCTGACTACGGGAGCTGTCTGTGCAGAGTTTGTACGATCTCCCCGTGACATGACATGTGTGGGTTTATTCCGGGAAACTTCAGTTTCCTTCCACACTCCAAAGATGTGCAGGTTTGTAGGTTAATTGGATCGGTATAATTGCAAATTTTCCCTCGTGTGTTAGTGTTAGTGTGCAGAAATTGCTGGTCGGCACGATGTTTCCGCGTTGTATCTCTAAACTAAACTAAAGTAAGAGAGAGCTTGTTATAAGCCAATGCAAGTTGCAGACTCTCTCAGCTTCTAACAAGTGCATCAGTAGAAAAGTATCCAGCTGCCTCTATTCGTCTGATTGGAAATTGGCAGGAAATTAGAAATTAAATTCTTGTCTGGAATGACATTCCCAGACAGTAGCGCAGCAAGTGTCAGCTCAATGAAGCTAGTGGAATGCATGTGAGGTGGACTTACTGAGTGTAATACGGCTAATTTCATGCTGGCCACTGGAGAGGTCCTGCCAGACAGTGTGGGCTCACTTCAGACTGATTGTCGTCTGGGAAGTGTGGCAGGAGGATAAGGCCTGACAGGAGCAGCACAGCATCGCAGCGGTAGAGTTACTGCATTACAGCACCAGGGACCAGGATTCGATCCCGACTACAGGTGCAGTCTGTACGGAGTTTGAACATTTCCCCCGTGAGCAGCATGGGTTTTCTCCGGTTTCCCCGCACACTCCAAAGATGTACAGGTTTGTAGGCTAAATGGCTTCGGAAAAATTGTAAATTGTTCCTCGTGTGTGTAGGATAGTGTTACGGTGCGGGGATCACTGGTCAGCGCAGACTTGGTGTTTAGTTTAGAGATACAGCACAGAAACAGGCCCTTCGGCCCACTGACTCCACACCTAGCAGTGATCACCCCGTACACTCGTAGTATATTGCACACTAGGGACAATTTACAATTCTTTCCAAAGACAATTAACCTATAAACCTGTACGTCTTTGGAATTAACATAGAAACATAGAAAATAGGTACAGGAGGAGGCCATTCGGCCCTTCAAGCCAGCACCGCCAATCATTGTGATCATGGCTGATCGTCCACAATCAATAACCCGTGCCTGCCTTCTCCCCATATCCCTTGATTCCACTAGTCCCTAGACTGCTATCTAACTCTCTCTTAAATCCATCCAGTGATTTGGCTTCCACAGCCCTCTGTGGCAGAGAATTCCACAAATTCACAACTCTATTTGTAGTTTATTGCACAATATAATAATTTTTTTTAAAATTGCAAATTGAAGATGCATTTTAGTCACTCACTTATGCCACTGCATATTTATATGTTTAAGAATTTTTTAAGATTTTGAATAAAATATAAACTAAATTTTGAGAAGTTATTTAGTGATTTTTATTATTTTTGTTGATTTGTTTTTATTAAATACTGCTTTCATAGAGAAAATCATTGACATAGCATTCAGAAATCAATGTTATGCCTCGTATATTTGAAAATATACAACCACCTCATGAATTTTAGCCCATTAATTTTAACCTTAAGGTAATAGCATAAAGTCAATGGAGTCAGTCAAGAGACGTACCCAGAGGCAAAAAGGATTTACAATTCCTGGGCCACTGCTCAGCATGTAATGATTCAGCTTTATAGGACTTTGGTTAGACCGCATTTGGAGTATTGTGTGCAGTTCCGTTCGCCTTTTTACAGGAAGGATGTGGAGGCTTTGGAAAGGGTGTAGAGGAGGTTTACCAGAACGATGCCTGGATTAGAGGGCATTAACTAAAGGACAGACTTGGATGGTATTCTATGGAACACCAGAGGTTGCAGAGAGATGATTGAAGTATATAAAATTAAGGAAGGCTAAAGCTTAAGACCGCACTCTACTTCACATTAAATTTTAGACTTTAGACTCAGAATTTTGATATCCAAAAATCAGAATTTTACATCAAAATTCATAATATGGCGCGTAATGCGCGTTGCGCTACATTCATGGGTGAAAAACAACTATTATTTCCAACAGTCTGTAGTTCTCGGACTACATGTACAATGTCAGGCCTACCATGAGTATATTCTGCTATTTATAGAAAGGTTATTGAGCAGAAATACTTTTTACAACACAAAGAAAAAAATGTTTTGTTTTGTTTTCTCTATTTTGCTTTTTCCTTACACAAAATGTATGACTAAGTTATGAAGAAAGTTTCATTTAAAAATGCACATACCTAATTTCATTGAAGACATACTTGCTCCAGTGGTCTTCAACAGCAAATCACAACAGTCCATGTCACCCCCACTCTTCCCCACAACCCACACCGCCCCACTACGAGAGCAAGTCTGAGGTCATCCTATTCGGCCCCCCCGACTCCATCAAATCGATAACAGGCAGTCTTGGAAGCCTATCCTGCCTAGTCAAACCGCATGTCAAAAACCTCGGCGTGATATTTAATAATAATAATAATAATAATTATAATAATAATAATAATAATAATAATAATAATAATAATAATAATAAACATTTATTTTTTATAGCGCTTTTCCAAATGCTCAAAGACGCTTTACAAAAACAGTCAAGACATAAAAACAAACAAACTATCCTGACGGAGAAGCGGCGAACAAATAGCGCCAGCGTCCTCTCACGTCACGTCAAGACTCTGCATTAAAA
The DNA here is from genome assembly GCF_053455715.1 of Rhinoraja longicauda. Taxonomy (NCBI): domain Eukaryota; kingdom Metazoa; phylum Chordata; class Chondrichthyes; order Rajiformes; family Arhynchobatidae; genus Rhinoraja; species Rhinoraja longicauda. The sequence goes on from NC_135985.1 coordinate 27,223,392, forward strand.
TTTGACAAGCAAGTCAACGCTGTGGTAAAAGCCAGCTTCTTCCAACTTCGTACCATAGCTAAAATCAAACCTTTCCTCCAATTCGACGACACTGAAAAAATCATTCACGCTTTCATTTCCTCCCGCCTAGACTACTGCAACTCCCTATACACTGGGATCAGCCAATCTTCCCTGTCCCGCCTGCAACTGGTCCAAAACGCCACAGCGAGACTCCTGACGGGTACCCGTAAAAGGGACCACATCACGCCAATTCTGGCCTCTCTCCACTGGCTCCCTGTACGGTACAGAATCAACTTCAAGCTACTCCTATTCACATATAAAGCCCTAAATGGACATTCCCCCCCCTACATCAAAAATCTTCTAACCCACCTCTCTAACTCCAGGTCCCTCAGGTCGGCCGACTTGGGGCTACTCACTATCCCGCGGTCTAGGCTTAAGCTCAAGGGTGACCGCGCTTTTGCGGTTGCAGCTCCTAGACTGTGGAACAGCATCCCTCTCCCCATCAGAACTGCCCCCTCCATCGACTCCTTTAAGTCCAGGCTCAAAACCTATTTCTACTCCCTAGCGTTTGAGGCTCATTGAGGAGGCGCTGTGAACTGTTTTGTATGTGCTGTTATGTTTGTGTGCTACTGTATGTTTCATTTTTTTCCTTAGTACCTAATCAGATGTACAGCACTTTGGTCAATGTGGGTTGTTTTTAAATGTGCTATACAAATAAAATTGACTTGACTTGAATTGACTACCCCCCCCCCCCACTCCCACTCTACCCCATTCCCAACTCCCCTTTACTCCTCTCCCCCTTTTCCCCCCAACTCCCGCCCTTGCCCCCACTCCCGAATCCCGCCCCCCCATTACCGCCTACCCTACTCCCCTCTCCCCTTTCCCCACTACTCCCGCCCTCCCCTCCCCACCGTTTCCCCCCACCTCCACTCCCCCACCCCCACCCAGCGGTGAGGCGAGGCCAGCGGTGAGGTGAGGCGAGGCCAGCGACGAGGCGAGGCTGGGCAAGGCCAGCGGCGTGAGGTGAGCGGCAGGGCGGGGCTGGGCAAGGCCAGCGGCATGAGGTGAGCGGCAGGGCGGGGCTGGGCAAGGCCAGCGGCGTGAGGTGAGCGGCAGGGCGGGGCGAAAGGCAGGGCGGGGCTGGGCAAGGCCAGCGGCGTGAGGTGAGAGGCAGGGAGGGGCGAAAGGCAGGGCTGGGTGGTAGTTGAGACAGATACAATAGTGGCATTTAAGCGACTTTTGGATAGGCACGCGGATATGTAGGGAATGCAGAGATATGGATTATATGCAGGCTGCTACGTTTGATCTTGGCATCATGTTCGGCACAAACCATTGAGGGCTGAAGGGTTTGTTCCGTGCTGTATAGTTCAATGTCCTTTTTAAAGAAACAGTTTATATGTTCTACATTTGCATCTCACACAGCCATAGTAGACATTGATGATGGTTATCAGTGAAGAATTACAGCACGATCGATCAGCTAGGCAGGTGGGAAGTGTAACATGGGCAGGACCTACATTATGAACAGCAGGTTCTCTGGGGAGTGTTGAAGAGCAGAGGGATCTAGGAGTGCAGGTGCATAGTTCCTTGCAAGTGGCACCACACATAAATAGGGTGGTCAAAAAAGGCTTTAGGCACATCAGAGTATTGAGTATAGAGGTTGTGGGGTCATGTTGCAGTTGTATAAGATGTTGGTAAGGCCACATTTAGAGTATTGTGTTCAGTTTTGGGCACCATGTTATAGGAAAGGTATTGTCAAGCTGGAAAGGGTTCACAGAAGATTTACGAGGATGTCACCAGGACTGAGAGGCCTGAGCTACAGGGAGAGGTTGAGTATGCTGGGACTCTATTCCTTGGAGCGCAGGAGGATGAGTATGGCCAAGTGTAATAGGAATTGATGTGAAAGATGAGGTGAGTACTTGTAAAAGCTACAAGTGTGGCTTTAAACTAAGTAGTGGGGGGGAGGGGTTGACAAACTGGGAATATGAAAATGGAGTTAAAGGGGAAGCGATTACAGGAGAAATTGCAAAGGACTCTCAAATGAATGGGGAGGGAAGTTCTAGAAGGGATAAGAGAGTACGGTCAGGGCCAATTGTGACCCTGTGTGATAGGGGAGGTGAATACCAAAATTAAAGTGTTGTATTTAATTGCGCGAAGTATAAGAAATAAAGTGGATGAGCTTGAGGCTCAGTTAGACATTGGCAAGTATGATGTTGTGGGAATCACTGAGACATGGCTACAAGAGGACCAGGGCTGGGAACTGAATATTCAGGGGTACACAATGTATAGAAAAGACAGACAGGTGGGCAGAGGGGGTGGGGTCGCTCTGTTGGTGAGGAATGATATTCACTCCCTTGCAAGGGGTGACATAGAATCAGGAGATGTAGAATCAGTATGGAATGAAATGAGAAATTGTAAGGGTAAAAAGATCCTAATGGGAGTTATCTACAGGCCCCCAAACAGTAGCCTCGACATAGGGTGCAAGTTGAATCAAGAGCTAAAATTGGCATGTCGCAAATGTAATGCTACGGTGGTTATGGGAGATTTCAACATGAAGGTAGACTTGGAAAATCAGGTTGGTAATGGACCTCAGGAAAGAGTTTGTGGAGTGTCTCCAAGATGGATTCTTAGAACAACTTGTACTGGAGCCTACTAGGGAGAAGGCAATTCTGGATTTAGTGCTGTGTAATGAACCTGATCTGATAAGGGGACTCGAGTTAAAAGAGCCATTAAGATGCAGTGATCACAATATGATAAGTTTTTACAAATTGAGAGGGAGAAGGGAAAATCGGAAGTGTCAGTATTACAGTATAGCAAAGGGGATTACAGAGGCCTGAGGCAGGAGCTGGCCAGAATTGACTGGAAGGAGGCCCTAGCAGGGAAGACGGTGGAACAGCAATGGCAGGTATTCCTGGGAATAATGCAGAGGTTGCAGGATCAATTTATCCCAAAGAGGAGGAAAGATTCCAAGGGGAGTAAGAGGCACCCGTGGCTGACAAGGGAAGTCAAGGACAGCATAAAAATAAAAGAGAAGAAGTACAACAAAACAGTGGGAAGACAGAGGATTGGGACTCTTTTAAAGAGCAACAGAAGATGACTAAGAAGGCAATACGGGGAGAAAAGATGAGGTACGAGGGTAAACTAGCCAATAATATCAAGGACGATAGGAAAAACTTTTTTAGGTATGTAAAGAGGAAAAAAATAGTCAAGGCAAATGTGGGTCCCTTGAAGACAGAAGTGGGGAATTTATTATGGGGAACAAGGAAATGGCAGACGAGTTGAACCGGTACCGCAAGGCTCAGTGCTGGGACCGCAGCTATTTACAATATACATTAATGACTTAGATGAAGGGATTAAAAGTACCATTAGCAAATTTGCAGATGATACAAAGCTGGGTGGTAGTGTGAACTGTGAGGAAGATGCTATGAGGTTGCAGGGTGACTTGGACAGGTTGTGTGAGTGGGCGGATGCATGGCAGATGCAGTTTAATGTGGATAAGTGTGAGGTTATCCACTTTGGTGGTAAGAATAGGAAGGCAGAGTATTATCTGAATGGTGTCAAGTTAGGAAAAGGGGACGTACAACGAGATCTGGATGTCCTAGTGCATCAGTCACTGAAAGGAAGCATGCAGGTACAGCAGGCAGTGAAGAAAGCCAATGGAATGTTGGCCTTCATAACAAAAGGAGTTGAGTAGAGAAGCAAAGAGGTCCTTCTGCAGTTGTACAGGGCCCTAGTGAGATCGCACCTGGAGTACTGTGTGCAGTTTTGGTCTCCAAATTTGAGGAAGGATATTCTTGCTTTTGAGGGCGTGCAGCGTAGGTTTACTAGGTTAATTCCCGGAATGGCGGGATTGTCATATGTTGAAAGACTGGAGCGACTAGGCTTGTATACACTGGAATTTAGAAGGATGAGAGATTTTATCGAAACGTATAAGATTATTAAGGGGTTGGACACGTTAGAGGCAGGAAACATGTTCCCAATGTTGGGGGAGTCCAGAACAAGGGGCCACAGTGTAAGAATAAGGGGTAGGCCATTTAGAACTGAGATGAGGAAAAACTTTTTTAGTCAGAGAGTTGTAAATCTGTGGAATTCTCTGCCTCAGAAGGCAGTGGATGCCAATTCTCTGAATGCATTCAAGAGAGAGCTAGATAGAGCTCTTAAGGATAGCGGAGTCAGGGGGTATGGGGAGAAGGCAGGAACGGGGTACTGCTGAGAATGATCAGCCATGATCACATTGAATGGCGGTGCTGGCTCGATGGGCCGAATGGCCTGCTCCTGCACCTATTGTTTATTGTCTATTGTCTATTATATATGAATGCCCAAAGTATAAGAAGTAAAGTGGATGAGCTTGAGGCTCAGTTAGAGATTGGTAGGTATGACATTGTGGGGATTACAGAGACATGGCTGCAGGAGGATTTGGACTGGGAACCGAATATTCAGGGTTAAACATCCTAAAGAAAGGACAGGCTGGTGGGCAGACGAGGTGGGGTAGCTCTGTTGGTGAAGGATGAAATTCAGTCCCTTGCGAGGGGTGACATACATTGGGACTGACCATGTAGAGTCGCTGTGGATAGAATTGAGGAATTGTAAAGGTAAGAAGACACTAATGGGAGTTATCTGCAGGTCCACAAACAGTAGCCTGGATATAGGGTGTAAGTTGCAGCAGGAGTTAAAATTGGCATGTAACAAAGGTAATGCCACTGTGGTTATGGGAGATTTCAATATGCAGGTAGACTGGGAAAATCAGTTTGGTTCTGGACCCCAAGAAAGGGAGTTTGTAGAGTGCCTCCGAGATGGATTCTTAGAGCAGCTTGTACTGGAGCCTACCAGAGAGAAGACAATTCTGGATTTAGTGTTGTCCAATTAACCTGATTTAATAGGGGAACTCAAGGTAGGAGATAGTGAGCATAATTTGATTAGTTTTAATCTGCAATTTGAGAGGGAGAAGGTTAAGTCAGAAGTGGCAGTGTTGCAGTTGAACAAAGGGGACTATGAAGGCATGAGAGAGGAGCTGGACAAAGGTCAAATGGAAAAGGATCCTAGCAGGAATGACAGTAGAACATACCAATGGCAGGAATTTCTGGGCATAATCCAGAAGTTGCAGGATCATTTCATTCCAAAGAGGAAGAAAGATTCTAAGGGGAGCAAGAGGCAAACGTGGCTGACAAGGTAAGTTAGGGATGGAATAAAACTAAAATAAAAGGTGTATAACATAATGAAGCGGAGCAGGAAGCCAGAGGATTGGGAAACTTTCAAAGGACAACAAAAGGTACAAAAAGGGCAATACGGGGTGAAAAGATGAAGTACGAGGGTAAGCTGGCCAAGAATATAAAGAAGGATAATAAAAGCTTCTTTAGGTATGTTAAGAGAGTAAGATTAGTAAAGACAAATGTGGCTCCCTTGAAGGCAGAAACGGGTGAAATTATTATATGTAACAAGGAAATGGCAGAAGAGTTGAACAGGTACTTTGGTTCTGTCTTCACTAAGGAAGACACAAACAATCTCCCAGATGTACTAGAGGACGGAGGATCTAGGGAGACAAAGGAACTGAAAGAAATTTGCATTAGGCGAGAAATAGTATTGGGTAAACTGATGGGACTGAAGGCTGATAAATCCCCGGGGCCTAATGGTCTGCATCCCAGGGTACTCAAGAAGGTGGCTCTAGAAATCATGGACGCATTGGTGATCATTTTCCAATGTTCTATAGATTCAGGATCAGTTCCTGTGGATTGGAGAGTAGCTAATGTTATCCCACTTTTCAAGAAAGGAGCGAGGGAGAAAACGGGGAATTATAGACCAGTTAGCCTGACATCAGTGTTGGGGAAGGTGCTGGAGTCAATTATTAAAGAGGTAACAACGGCGTATTTGGATAGCAGTAAAAGGATGTGACAAGTAAAATGGATGAAGGAGAGCCAGTGGATGTAGTGTATCTGAACTTTCAGAAAGCCTTTGATAGGATGCCACACAGGAAATTAGTGGGCAAAGTTAGAGCACATGGTATTGGGGGTAGGGTATTGACATGGATAGAGAATTGGTTGGCAGACAGGAAGCAAAGAGTAGGAATAAACGGGTCCTTTTCAGAATGGCAGGCAGTGGCGAGTGGAGTGCCGCAAGGCTTGGTGCTGGGGCCGCAACTATTTACAATAAATATTAATGATTTGGATGATGGAATTAAAGCTAAAAACGAGTAAATTTGTAGATGATACAAAGCTGGGTGGCAGTGTGAATTGCGAAGAGGATGCTAGGAGGTTGCAGGGTGACGTGGAAAGTTTGAGTGAGTGGGCAGATGCATGGCAGATGCAGTATAATGTAGATAATGTGAGGTTATCCACTTTAGCGGCAAAAACCATGAGGCAGATTATTATCTCAATGGTGTCAGATGGTAAAAGGGAAGTGCAACGAGACCTGGGTGTCCTTGTACACCAGTCACTGAAAGTAAATATCCAAGTACAGCAGGCAGTGAAGAAAGCTCATGGCATGTTGGCCTTCATAACGAGAGGATTTGAGTCTAGGAGTAAGGAGGTCCTTCTGCAGTTGTATAGGGCCCTGGTGAGACCACATCTGGAGTATTTTGTGCAGTTTTGGTCTCCTAATTTGAGGAAGGACATCCTTGCTATTGAGACAGTGCAGCGTAGGTTCACGAGGTTAATCCCCGGGATGGCGGGACTGTCATATGAGGAAAGATTGGAAAGACAGGGCTTGTATTTACTGGAAGAAAGATGAGAAGGAATCTTATAGAAACGTATAAAATTTTATAAGAATTGGACAAGCTAGATGCAGGAACAATGTTCCCAATGTTGGGGGAGTCCAGAACCAGGAGCCACAGTCTAAGAATAAAGGGGAGGCCATTTAAAAGTGAGGAAAGAAAAAACTTTTTCACACAGAGAGTTGTGAATTGTGGAATTCTCTGCCACAGAGAATTCATCACTGGATGAATTTAAAAGAGAGTTAGACATGGTCTAACGGAATCAAGGGAAATGGGGAGAAGGCAGGCACGGGTTACTGATTGTGGATGATCAGCCATGATCACAATAAATGGGTGTGCTGGCCTGAAGGGCCAAATGGCCTTCTCCTGCACCTATTTTCTATGTTTTCTCTGGTGAGTGGTGATCTTATGGAAGTGTACAAAATCGTGAGATGATCGGGTAAATCCACAGTCTCTGGCCCTTAGGTGAATTATGAACCAGAGGACATAGGATTAAGGTACGATTTAATAGGAACTTGAGAAGTAACTTTTTTACGTAAAGAGTGGGGGGTTTATGGAACGAGCTGCCAGAGGAGGTAGTTGAGCCAGGAACTATCGCAATGTTTAAGAAACATTTGAGCAGGTACATGGATAGGAAGGAATATGGGCCAAAGGTGGGACTAGTGTAGATGGGACATGTTGTTTGGTTGGGCAGGTTGGGCCGAAGGCCCTGTTTCCATGCTGTATGACTCTACGACTCTAAGACATCAACTTTTGGGAAGTCGAAACCGGGCAGGACCTTCACAGTGAACTATATGGAGTGTTGTAGAGCAGAGGGATCTAGGAGTCCAGGTACATGGTTCTCTGAATGTGATGCTGCAGTTAGGTAGGGTGGTGAAGAACATTTTTGACACATTGGCCTTCATCAGTCAGGGTATTGAGTGTCCAAGTTGGGACATTATGTTCTACTTATACAAGATGTTGCTGAGGCCCCACTTGGAATATTGTGTTCCGTTTTGGCTGCCCTGCTGCGAGATCCCATTAAGCTGAAAAGAGTGCTGAGATGGATAAGCTCTGGGGAGAGATTAGGCAGACTCGGGCTGGGCTTAAAATGTAGGAGGCTGAATGGTGACCTTATAGAGGTGTATAAAATAACAAGGGGGACTGATAGGGTGAATACACAGAGACTTTTACTCAAAGTCAGGGAAACAAGAACTAAAGGGCAGAGGTTTAAGTTAATACGGGAAAGATTTAATAAGAACCCGTGGGGAAATGTTTTCACACTGATGGTGGTGGGTATATAGATGTCAGAGGAGGTAGTTGAGGCAGGTGCAATAACAACATTTCAAAGACATTTAGTCAGAGAGGGATACTAGACCAAGTGGACCCATTGGGCCCAAACCTCTCCTGCATGGATGCAGCACCCTCTCCTCCCCCTCTCCCCCCACTCCCCCTCCCCCCCCCTCTCCCCCTCTCCTCCCCTCTCCTCCCACTCCCCCCTCCCCCCTCCCCTCACTCCCCCCTCCCCTCCTCCCCTCCCTCCCCCCTTGCCCCTCCCTCCCCTCCCTCCCCCCCCCGAGGGTTACCTCTCCTGCATAGGTGCACCACCCTCTCCTTCCCTACTCCCCCACACCCCCACCCCTATCCCCCCACTAGCGTCTCCCTTCTCCCCCTCTCCTCCCCCTCTCTCCACCCCCTCTCTCCACCACCTCCTCCCCCTCCCTCCCTCCCCTCCCCCCTCCCGACCCTCCCCCCTCCTACCCTCCCCCTCTTACCCTCTCTCCCCACCACCCCCCTCACTCCCCCACCCTCCCCCACCCCACCCCCCCAACCTCCCCCCTCTCCCTCCCCCCACCTCCCCCCCTCCCTCCCCTCCTCCATCCCCCTCCCCCTCCCTCCCGCTCCACCCCATACCTCCACCTCCTTCCCTTCCCCCTCCCTCCCCCCTCTCCCTTCCCCCTCACTCCCGGGAGCAACCCGTGGTTGCCAGAACAACCCGCCTCCGGCCCGGGCGGCCGCCATTGGTGGAGCGGGGGTGAGGAGAGTCCTGTCCCGTCTCGATGTGGGGATGTACAGTGGTAGACAGCAGCGGCTCTCCCACTTTGCTGAGCCGCTAGACTCTGGGCAGCGTGGGGAAAGCGTTGAGCTGGCCGGGGAGAGATGGGGGGACAGGGGAGCTGAGAACCGGCCCAGTGCCAGGCCCATGCCTCGGCCTCCACCTCCACCAATGCCCGGCTTCACCGCCGCTGCTGCCGCTGCCGCTGCCTCCTTTCCCCTTGGCCCACCTCAGGTTCGCGGTTACCCGGTCACGTCCAGGCCCAGGCCCAGGCCCAGGCTCCAGCTGCTTCCCCCGGCACCAGGCCTGGCTCTCCCGCTGCCAAGAGACAGGCAGCCGAGCCCTGCTCAATGGTCCCCAACTGTGCAGGCGTGGACGCATTTGTTCTGCGCACGTGCGGATGCGGCGGCCATCTTATGTAAGTACCAGATCAACGGAGCTCCAACTGCGTATGCCCGTTTTAAAAAACTTTAAAATGTGAATAACAAAAAATATAACACCGATTTCAATGAAACATCATCCATAGGACCACGAGACGATGGTGAGTAAGGTGGGCCTAAAATTGTCACGCTATCGTGTACCGTTTTGGCTGTAGTTCAGGAACAAGCGAACAAATGAGAGTTTTAGTACAAGGCATTTTAGTCAGCCTGGTTCGAGCTGTACCGATGGGCTGTTTCTGGGCTCTCTGACTCTATGACTCCAGGACTGTATGTCTCTAGGACTTTATGACTAATTATAGTAGTGAGTACTTGATTAGCGAAAGCAGCCAGATCCTGCAACTATAACTAATTCAGTCTGACCTGAAATGCCAGCTATCCATGTCTTCCAGATAAGCTGCCTGACCCACTGAGTTACTCCAGCACTTTGTGTCTTTTCTTTACTAATGTAAGTTAATTGGTAATATGCTGGTAAGTATTAACTAGCAATCAGCATAAGAATTCACTCCATCATTACAACGCAGTAGACCATTCGGCCCACAGAGCCTATGGCAGTTCCCAGCAGAGCAATGCATTCAGTCTGATTCCCCCTTTGACTGGATAGCACGCACACAAAACCTTTTCTCTGTACCTTGGTACAGGTGACAATCATAAACCAATCTAAACTATTTCCCTCCACCCTGTGACTTAATCTGTGCCAGATGCCCAAATATTCCCCACTTAACCTACCATTGACAATTAACCTGCCTCTACTTATTTGCAATATGGGAGAGAACCAGAGTACCTATAGGAGACCCACACAGTAACACAGAGAGCATGTTAACACCAGCAGTTAGGATTGAACCAGGTCCTGAGAGCTGTGAACAGCAGTACTAGCGTCTGAAGAAGGGTCTCGACCCGAAACGTCACCCATTCCTTCTCTCCCGAGATGCTGCCTGACCTGCTGAGTTACTCCAGCATTTTGTGAATAAATCGATTTGTACCAGCATCTGCAGTTATTTTCTTATAGTACTAGCTGCTGTGCTGCTTGCGTGCCATATAGACCAGGAAACAATAGAAACTAATAAATATCAGTTAGCATCAGGATTAACTGGTGGACTTTGCAAGAGAATTTAAACTAAGGATAAGCAAGGGAAAAACTGGCTTCCCCAATAAGCAACTCACTGATATGGTGCTGAGATGAGTTAGATTCTGCCTTGAGCACAACAAAACGGTATTAATGCAAAATAATATCTCTTCGATCAGCACAATATATCATCTGAAAAGAACACCATTCCACCGAGCACAGAGATTGCCCTGAGTCTGATTGTTCTTCAGTACAATCACATTGTGGCTGTTCCCACTACTTACCTTATAGCCTTTGTGTTCCTGTTCGTGTAGGGAGAGAGCAGATTTAGCACGAACCTGGTGATCCCACTCTTACCCAGTGCAGCACCAACTGTGACTGAAAGGATAAGAGACATAAAGCCATGCAAACAAAATCTGAAAAGGTCACCATGTAATGAACAGAAAATGCTGCCAACATTTCACAGGTCAAGCAACATCTGTGGAAAGAATTAATATTTTAAGTGGAACTGAGACACAGAGAAAACAAATTTGCTTTAAATTGCAGAACATGTGAGGGAGGGAGGGATTGGGCCGTTACTATCTCTGACTACCCTCAATAACCCATCAACCAAACGACTTCATGCCCCTCTCTTGAGATATTCCTTGTATGCTCTGCTTGCCTTCATCATACTCTGCAATTTAAAACTAATTTGGTTCATCTCTTAAAGTTCTGACAAACATTCTTCAAGCTGAAACACCAGCTCAGCCTCTTTCAGAAGCTGCTGCCTGATCTCCCACCGTGTTTCTCACATTTCTGAAGCTTAATTTAATTTTCATTTAAAGAAACAGCAATGTCACATATTATCCAATGTATCATACTCTAGACTGCTGTGCAAAACTGTTCAGTCGCTGGAGTTTCCACTCACACGTAGCAACACAAAGCAGCTGAGGTGAAAGAAGATAGGAATCAGCCATTGTCTATCAGTTCTGCAGCAGTGTAGTTAGACAATAGACAATAGACAATAGGTGCAGGAGTAGGCCATTCGGCCCCTCGAGCCAGCACCGCCATTCAATGTAATCACGGCTGATCATTCTCAATCAGTACCCCGTTCCTGCCTTCTCCCCATACCCCCTGACTCTGCTATCCTTAAGAGCTCTATCTAGCTCTCTCTTGAATGTATTCAGAGAATTGGCCTCCACTGCCCTCTGAGGCAGAGAATTCCACAGATTCACAACTCTCTGACTGAAAAAGTTTTTCCTCATCTCTGTTCTAAATGGCCTACCCCTTATTCTTAAACTGTGGCCCCTTGTTCTGGACTCCCCCAACATTGGGAACATGTTTCCTGCCTCTAATGTGTCCAACCCCTTAATAATCTTGTACGTTTCGATAAGATCCCCTCTCATCCTTCTAAATTCCAGTGTATACAAGCCTAGTCGCTCCAGTCTATCAACATATGACAGTCCCGCCATTCCGGGAATTAACCTAGTAAACCTACGCTGCACGCCCTCAATAGCAAGAATATCCTTCCTCAAATTTGGAGACCAAAACTGCACACAGTACTCCAGGTGCGGTCTCACTAGGGCCCTGTACAACTGCAGAAGGACCTCTTTGCTCCTATACTCAACTCCTCTTGTTATGAAGGCCAACATTCCATTGGCTTTCTTCACTGCCTGCTGTACCTGCATGCTTCCTTTCAGTGACTGATGCAATAGGACACCCAGATCACTAGTTCTGAGCTACTTGGCCTCATTTCATTCAACTAGTGCTTTTGATTATTCTATCTTGGTAAAAATATGTGGCCATTAAAGGAGATAGAATAGTGGCACATGTGGCGCGTTAGGGCGGCATGGTGGCGCAGCGGTCGAGTTGCTGCCTTACAGCGCTAGCAGCGCCAGAGACCCGGGTTAGTTCCCGACTATGGGTGCTGTCTATACGGTGTTTGTCCATTCACCTCGTGACCAAAAGAGTTTTATAGACAATAGGTGCAGGAGTAGGCCATTCGGCCCTTCGAGCCAGCACCACCATTCAATGTGATCATGGCTGATCATTCCCAATCAGTACCCCGTTCCTGCCTTCTCCCCATACCCCCTGATTCCGCTATCCTTAAGAGCTCTATCTAACTCTCTCTTGAAAGCACCCACAGAATTGGCCTCCACCGCCTTCTGAGGCAGAGAATTCCACAGATTTACAACTCTCTGACTGAAAAAGTTTTTTCTCCGAGATCTTTGGTTTCCTCCCACACTCCAAAGACATACAGGTTTGTAGGTTAATAGGCTTGGTATAAGTGTAAATTGTCCCTCGTGTGTGTAGGATAGTGTTAATGTGCGGGAATCGCTGATCGGTGCAGACTCAGTGGGCCAAAGGGCCTTTTTCCACACTGCATCTCTAAACTAAACTAAACTAAATAGCATCTGAGATCAGGATCGAACCCAGGTCTCAGGCGTTGTAAGACAGCAGCTCCACCAGCTTGGCCACTGTGCCGACCTGCACCACTGTGTTTACTGGTGATTCACCTGTTGAAGATCTCCGCTCTGATCAGGAGAAAGCACAAAGTTTTCATGAACTGTTCCCCAGAACATCACAATTTAGGGGGTTAATTGTTTCCCCCAAATCTTCCTTGGATCAATGAGATATTGAAAGATAAGGGAAGATAGGCACAAAAAGCTGGACTAACTCAGCAGATCAGTCAGCATCTCTGGAGAAAAGAAATAGGTGACGATTTGGGTCGTGACCCTTCTTCAGACAGAGAGTCAGGGGAAAAGGAAAGAAGAGCTATAGACGATGATATAGAGAGATATAGAACAAATAAATGAAAGATATGCAAAAATGTAACAATGATGAAGGAAAAAGGCCATTGTTAGCTGAGGGCTACGTGAAAACGAGTTACAGACAATGAGACTCATCAAGGTAGTCTGATGAAGGGTCTCGACCCGAAACGTCACCCATTCCTTCTCTCCAGAGATGCTGCCTGTCCCGCTGAGTTACTCCAGCATTTTGTGTCTAGCTTCGGTTTAAACCAGCATCTGCAGTTCCTTCTTACATAAGAGGACTTAGATGGGTGGGGGAGAAACGGAGTGAGAGAAGATCCAAGGATTACTTGAAGTTAGATAAATCAATATTCATACCGCTGGGCTGTAAGCTGCCCAAGTGAAATATGAGGTGCTGTTCCTCCAATTCACTCTGACAATAGAGGACAGGAAGGTCAGTGTGGGAATGGGAAGGGGAATTAAAGTGTCTGGCAACCGGGAGATCAGGTAGGCCCAGGCGGACTGAGCTTCAGTTAAGGGCTTCAGTTCATTAGCTGTTGCTGAAAGAAAGTTCAGTTTGCTTGGTTTGCCTCTATTTAAACAAGTTAACCAGGGCTGGGATCAGGCTTTGAAACTAAAACATGGGGAGAATTCAGGTGAGAGTTTAATGGTGATTATGTATCAGGGAGTAAGGCCCATGCTTGTGAACTTGTTCAGACTGAAATTTATATTAGTGTGCAGGGCATTCAAAACAAGATGTGTGAATTAATGGCACAGATATATATAAATAGATTTGATTTATGCCACCTTATGAAGGCACAAATTGGCAAACCCAGGACATCCTATGCCAGAGGTTAGTCAACTACATTGGCAGTGAGTCTGCAATCACATATGGTCTAACGTGTAGGAAGGAACTGCAAGTGCTGGTTCATACCGAATATAGACAAAAGTCATTTTGTGAATAGATGGTAGGTCAGGATCGCTCTCTATTTGATGAGAAGATGGTTCAGTTGCCTGCTAACAACCAGGAAGAAACTGTCCCTGAATCTGGAGGAATGCATTTTCACACTTCTGTACCTCTAGCCTGATGGGAGAGGGGAGTAGAGGGAGTGTCTGGGTGAGATTCGTCCATGGTTATTTTGCTGCTGGCCTTGCTGAGGTAGCGTGAAGTGAAATGGAGTCAATGGAAGGGAGGTTGGTTTGTGTGATGGTCTGGACTATGTCCACAATTCCCTGCAATTTATGGCGGTCTTGGATGGAGCTGTTCCCAAACCGAATTGTGACACATCCAATCAAGTGCTTTCTATGGTGAAGTTGGTGAGGGTTGTGAGGGACATGCCTCAATGTCTAAGCCTTCTAAGGACGTAGAGACATTGGTGTGCTTTCAGTATTGCTTCAATAGCGTCAGGAAGTCACGTTGCAGCTGCATTTGGAATATTGCCTAAATAATCTGATTATTGCATGATGTAGGAAATTCTGAAAATGATAAGAAAGATAAGTAGTTTGTAATATTTTAACCCAAGAGCTTACGCACTGGGGAATCATGATGGAAAAAGCTAACACAGTAAAGGAAACAAGGATGTTAAGAGAAGCAATAAATAGATTTATCATGGTATTTAGTTTCCACAGCAAAGCTAGACTGAGTTAAAACAAACATTGGGGGTTGTAAACTAAGCTAAGAGCAATAACACTGATCAGGAAATAGTGTATTTTATTGCATCCATTTGTTAGACAAATGGGAGAGTGGTTTTGAGAGCAGAAGATTAAAGATATCTCTGGGGAAAACCCCTAGTGAAAGGCTACAGAGATATTGATGAATGATGAATTATTTCAAAAATGTAAAACGCACGTGTAACATTGTGTCGTGAGAATATAAAAATGCTGTGGGTGCTGTGAATCTTTGAAACACTTTGCGTTCTCTCAGAGTGTTCGGCAGTGCGCATTGTTAAAGCCCTGAATAAATCGCGTTGTTTGAAAAACTCACCACTGCTCTTGGAGATGTTCTCTGTGTCTGCCTCTATCTGGTCCTTCATTAAGAGGGCAACTGGGCCCCACGTGATACAGGGTACAGGTTAAACACAAAATTCCCCCCAACAATCTGTGACAGAAAGGATGTGGAGGCGATGGAGAGGGTGCAGATTTTACCAGAATGCTGCCTGGTTGCGGCATGTTTGATAATAGGTGAGATTGGATAAATCTGTATTGGATTGTTTTCACTTGAACACCAGAGGTTGAGGGGAGACCTGACAGAAGTATATAAAATTATGAGGCATAGATAGGATAGACAGTCAGAGCCTTTTTCCCAGGCTGGAAATGTTTGTTGCTGACCTCAGTGCTGTCTGTGTGGAGTTTGCATATTTTTCCTGTGACCGCATAGGTTTCTTCCAGGTGCTCTGGTTTCCCCTCACGTCCCAAAGACATGTAGGTTACTATAAAATGACACAAACTCCCTATGTGTAGGGAGTGGATGAGAAAGTGGGATAACATAGAACTACTGTGAATTGATGATGGATGGTCAGTGTGAACTGAAGTGAGAAGGAACTTGTTCACCCAGAGAGTTGTGAATTTGTGTAATTCTCTGCCACAGAGGTCAGTGGAGGCCAAATCACTGGATGGATTTAAGAGAGAGTTAGATAGAGCTCTAGGGGCTAGTGGAATCAAGGGAGGCACGGGTTATTGATTATGGATGATCAGCCGTGATCACAATGAATGGCTGGCTCAAAGGGCCGAATGGCCTCCTCCTGCACCTATTTTCTATGTTTCTATGGCCTGTTTCCATGCTGTATCTCTAAACTAAACTAAACTAGAAGGTATAGCTTTAAGGTGAAAAGGGCATAGTTTAAAGGAGATATGCAGATCATGTAATTTATACAAAGAGTGGAGGCCTTATGGAGCCTGAAGTGGTGGCGAAGGCAGATCGTGGCATTTAAGTTTTTAGATAGGCACACGGATATGCAGGGTAGAGAGATACATGGGTCATGTGCAGACAGAGGAGATTAGTTTAGCATGGCATCGTGTTCGCACAGATATTGTGGGCTGAAGGGCCTGGTCCTGTGCTGTACTGTTCTATGTTCTAACGTATTCACTGTGCCCTCGTTGCTGCAGGCAACATCCAGACTTCGCACAAAAGTATGTGGAGTTTTTATTCTGAGTGTTACTTACCACTGGAGGCACAGATCTTGATGGCCCACAAGCAGGGAGTGACGTACTTGGCTTGGGGTAGACTGCACTTCGTTAAGTTCAGGATCTCACTTAAGGCTCCAATTTCTTGAGCTTTTTGTCCAAATCTGTTATCTGCAACAACATATCAGTTTTTTCTACCACAGCAGAAATTCCATGAGAACACACTGTATTTGCATTCCCTGTTGAATGGGAACGAGTTGCACTCCCAGTGTGCCTGCACTCTGGCCTCTGCCAACCTTGCACCATCAATCCACTGTAAGAAATGATTTCAGTTCAGTGGCCTGTGATGGTTTTCATACTTCTACGCACAGCCCATGGATCTCAAAGCTCAATCCAGGTCTCTTTTCACTGTGTGAAGAATAAAGAATTTTTGCACCCATAAGTCAGTGCAGCTTTGGGATGGATCAGATTGCGTGCAAATGGGCCAAAGGTTCAATACACGATTCATCACGTTTACTTTAGTTTAGAGATACAGCGCGGAAACAGGCCCTTCAGCCCACCGGGTCCGCGCCAACCAGTGATCCCCGCATAATGCCCCCCACATTCCTTTAATGTTGGTTTGTTGAAACTTCACCCAGCAATTTCATTGAAATTTCCCTTTGTTCAGTTATTCGTCATTGATCACAGTACAGTTCCACCACCGATTTAGTGGCAACTCGTGGTCCAGCACCTCCTTTAATCCGGACAAAATTAAGAGAGCGCACTTAAACTTCCCCTGGAATGTGGCACCTAGGCCGTTTGAGGCAGCCAATCCCAACCTCATCAGAAGTCCCGCACCGATCAGTGGTGTTGAATTTGACACCTGCGGCGGGGGCTCTGGAATGCCAGCCCGGCCGGAGCCGGCAGAACCCTTCACATCGCTGATTTCCGTGGCTGATCGCCAGGTAAAATTGTTGTCTGCGGCTGGGACTCTGGAATTCCGGCCTAGCCAGAGTCAGCAGATCCGTTTCCATAGCCAACTTCCGAGGGTGACTTTGCGGGCCGGTATCTCGGTCCCTCGGTGGCCAAGGCGGACTGCTCCGATACCATTGGAACCCACTCACAGGCCATGACCTCTGTTAGTCTGGCAAAGTGGATAATCCAGAAAGCCTCTGAAACCAAGGGTGCTGGATAATCAGTGGTGCACCTGTACCAAAGCTTCAGGTACAATGGTAACTGCTGTCCCTTACCTCTTTGTCCAACTTTGACGATTAAGTGCATTAAAGGCAAGATGACATCAAAATCCAGTGGAAGTACTTGTGTCACGTTCACCAGCGTGTGTAACAGTGCCTCGCTGCCCCCCTTCGTGATCAGGTAACTGACCCGCTTGACTGTACCTGAGCAATGTAAAGAAAGGCAGCCACAGTCAGCATCCATATTACACAGCTGTATAACACTGGGTTAGAATGAAGACACTTGGTCAACACTGAAGAAGCTTTTAAAGAATGCCTCCAGTTGGATAGGGGTGAAATTACAAAGCTAAGCAACCTATTTCACAAAATGCTGGAGTAACTCAGCAGGTCAGGCAGCATCTCAGGAGAGAAGGAATGGGTGACGTTTCAGGTCGAGACCCTTCTTCAGACTGATGTCAAGGGGGGCGGGACAAAGGAAGGATATAGGTGGAGACAGGAAGATAGAGGGAGAACTGGGAAGGGGGAGGGGAAGAGAGGGACAGAGGAACTATCTAAAGTTGGAGAAGTCAATGTTCATACAGCTGGGCTGCAAGCTGCCCAAGTGAAATATGAGGTGCTGCTCCTCCAATTTCAGGTGGGCCTCACTATGGCACTGGAGGAGGCCCATGACAGAAAGGTCAGACTGGGAGTGGGAGGGGAAGTTGAAGTGGCCAGCCACCGGGAGATCAGGTTGGTTAAGCAACCTGGTGTAGAGACACAAACTGTGGCGTAATTGAGCTGAGCAAGTGCATGATAGAATTGAGGAAGACAGTCATAGAAACATAGAAATATAGAAAATAGGTGCAGGAGGAGGCCATTAACCCCTTCGAGCCAGCACCGCCATTCATTGTGATCATGGTTGATCGTTCCCAATCAATAACCCATGCCCGCCTTCTCCCCATATCCCTTGATTCCACTAGCCCCTAGAGCTCTATCTAAATCTCCCTTAAATCCATCCAGTGATTTGGCCTCCACTGCCCTCTGTGGCAGAGAATTCCACAAATTCACAACTCTCTGGGTGAAAAGGTTTTTTCTCACCTCAGTTTTAAATGGCCTCCCCTTTATTCTAAGACTGTGGCCGCTGGTTCTGGACTCCCCCAACATTGGGAACATTTTTCCTGCATCTAGCTTGTCCAGTCCTTTTATAATTTTATATGTTTCTATAAGATCTCCTCTCATCCTTCTAAACTCCAGTGAATACAAGCCCAGTCTTTTCAATCTTTCCTTGTATGTCAGCCCCACCATCCCAGGGATCAATCTGATGAACCTACACTGCACTGCCTCAATTACAAGGATGTCCTTCCTCAAATTAGGAGACCATAACTGTACACAATACTCCAGATGTGGTCTTACCAGGGCCCTATACAACTGCAAAACCTCTTTACTCCTATACTGAAATCGTCTTGTTATGAAGGCCAACATTCCACTAGCTTTCTTCACTGCCTGCTGTACCTGCACGCCCACTTTCAGTGACTGGTGTACAAGGACACCCAGATCTCTCTGCACCTCCCCCTTACCGAAACGTGAGATAATAATCTGCCTCCTTGTTTTTGCCGCCAAAGTGGATAACCTCACGTTTATCTATATTATACTGCATCTGCCACGCATCTGCCCACCCACTCAACCTGTCCAGTTCACCCTGAAACCTCCGAACATCCTCTTCACAGTTTACACTGCCACCCAGCTTTGTGTCATCCGCAAACTTGCTAGTGTTGCTTCTAATTCCCTCTTCCAAATCATTAATATATATGGTAAACAGTTGCGGCCCCAACACCGAGCCTTGCGGCACTCCACTCGCCACTGCCTGCCATTCTGAAAAGGACCCGTTTACTCCTAATCTTTGCTTCCTGTCTGCCAACCAATTTTCTATCCATGTCAATATCCAATCCCCCAATACCATGTGCTCTAATTTTAGTCACCAATCTCCCGTGCGGGACCTTATCAAAGGCTTTCTGAAATTCTAGATACACTACATCCATTGGCTCCCCTTCATCTATTTTACTTGTCACATCCTCAAAAAATTCCAGAAGATTAGTCAAGCATGATTTCCCTGAACCTATTTCCCAGGGTGGAAATGTCAAAGGCTCGAGGACATATATTTAAGGTGTGAGGGGGAAGTTTAAAGGAGATGTGGTGGGCTGGGTTGTTTCATGGTGGGTGGTGAGTGCCTGGAATGCGTTGCCAATAGTGTTGGAGGAAGAGTTACAATAGTTTAAGAGGGTTTTAAATGGGCATGGAGGGGTATGGATCATATGCAGGCAGATGCAGTTAGTTTATCACAGCATTCATGTGTGGCACAGACATTATGGGCCAAAGGACCTGTTCCTGTGCTGAACTGTTCCACGTTGCATATTAAGAGGCCACATTCAAAGGAATGAAGACCTCTTGTCTCCCGGTTCTGTTTTAGAAGTAGGGAGAGGAAAATTGACCAAAAAAACTAGTAGACCAATTGACATTTTTTCATAAATAATCCTAATAAAATATCTGTAATGTGTGAGCCGGTCACCATGTGAATCTGTGACTTAAGTATTAAGCACACATTTGTTTCTGAAAATAAAGGATGTACATCAAAATTATGCAAGTGTGCTAGAAATTCTAAATACCATCAATACATTTGATTAATGATATATGTTCTGGACATCTATTCCTGATTTGCAAAGAATTGCACAAATTTTGGAAATAATGGAAATAAGTAAATGATCAAAGACACAACAACGTCTGAAGAAGGGTCTCGACCCGAAACGTCACCCATTCCTTCTCTCCTGAGATGCTGCCTGACCTGCTGAGTTACTCCAGCATTTTGTGAATAAATACCTTTGATTTGTACCAGCATCTGCAGTTATTTTCCTACACAAAGGCACATTTGTGCTTTTTGATGTGAAAACTGAATCAAGTAATCCTACAGTCTGTACTGAGGATCAAGGCCTCGATCTTTACACTTTAGAAATACAGCATGGAAACAGGCCCTTCCATCCACTGAATCAACGCCGACTAGCGATCACTAGCACTATCCTACACACTAGGGACAACTTACAATTTACAGAAGTCGATTAACCTACAAACCTGTACGTCAAGAATGTGGGAGGAAACTGGAGGAATGAGATCACAGGGAGAACATACAAACTTCATACATGCAGCACCCGTACGCTCATCAGGATTGAACCCGGGTCTCTGGCGCTGTGAGGCAGCAACTCTATCGCTGCACCACTCACCCTGCCCTCTATGTGAGAGCTGATGGCAGAGTCTGTACTGAGGGTCAAGGAGAGAGTCTGTAGTGCCAGTAGAACAACTGGAAGTTATGTTTTGGAATATAACAACCAGTGAAAGGTTCAATTGTGATTTTCCAAAGTGCATAATTGGAAGGGTGTGTGTAGAAAAATAAGGGAGTATGATTGATGGCATAACTATGTGAATGAGATTGCAGAGGCATGATGAACTAAACATCTCCATTACTTGTTGTGTGTGTCCACACTCACCTGCTGACAGCAGTGCATCCAGGGTTTGCAAGATGCTGAGCGTACTTTTCAAATCATGGGAATTCTGGAATAAGACAGGCAGACAAACAAAAATCAACTCCAACAGTAATGTTCCAAAAAGATGGCATGAAAGATTTGTCTCAGGTCAATGTGCAGTCAGATATTTCTTTTCATTCAGTTTAGTTTAGAGATAGAACGTGGAAACAGGCCCTTCAGACTAACATGTCCGCGCTAACCAGCAATCACCCACACACTAGTTCCACCCAACACATTAGAGACAATTTACAGGTATTAATCAGATATGATTCAAACTCATTCTCAAAGTACATTATGATAATACAAAGGATGGGGGGACCGCTTTGAACGAAGGGGGGCCCAGTGTGGCAGCAGGTGGGCAGAAGGATAAAACTGTTTGATGAACTTTATGTAACTTTCTCGGCACCAGAAAGGTGACAACTCTTGTGTACTGCCTAGGTGCGTTCTGCTGCTTGATTTTACCAGGTTGAATGCAAAACAAAGCCTTTCACTGTATCCAGGTACATGTGACAATAAAATATCATGAAATCATCATCATGCTAATTAGCGGCAATATCTGCTTGAGGAACAAAGGGAACCGTATGTACGACTGAAACTACAGCAACCACTGCGTAACAAATGGCAGGTATTTTAGCCAGAAAATACAGCAAATACAGGATCATTAGACACAAATTATGTGCATAAAGTCAGATCCGGTTACTTGCCTACTGTAGCCACTGGGTCCAGGAGGAATGCAGGAGGAATAAAGGTGCCCAACCTGGCAGTATGTGTAGCCATGAAAACAGGGGATGGAGACTCACATAAAAACAGATTCAAAGAGTCAGAGTACAGCACAGATATCACTTTGCCCCACTCTGTCCATGCCAACCAAGCTGGTACATTGGATATGCTATTTGCTTAATTTAGTCTCTTAGCCCTCTAAACCCTTCCTCTACATATATCAGTCCAAATGCCATTATTAAATCCATTTAGTCTACACCAAATATGGACTACCCTCAGGGTGAAAAGGTTGTCCCTGATGTCCCTGTGAAATTTCTCTGCGCTCACCTTAGTGCTGCGGTTTGGAATTGATGAGGTTGTGCATCAGTTTATTAACAGCTAGTTCTCATACACTGACTCATGGAATGGGGAACGTTAATAACAGAGGAGTGCATTGAGAGGGCTGGTGAGAGGAGAGCAATCACATCAGTGGTCAGAACAGAACATCCTGCAGGCTCTGCACAAAAGTGACCCCATGGATCTTATGGCTTGGTTCCTAGAGCAGACTGCCCAGCTTGTCTGGCGAAATGCCTCATCGCCAGAACTCACCAACAAACACCAAGACCTGGCTTGGCTGGCGGTGAGGGGAGCACTCCCAGTCAGATCCTTCCTGCACTGTTGGAACTTGACTACCAGTGCACGCTGCCCTCGGGACGGCTACTATGGAGAGGTTGCCAACCTCTTCACAGAGTGTGGATTTGCAAAGAGGGTCTGGAGAGGTTTGCTTGGGTCCTTGTAACGATTTATTCTAACAGCTCCGTCACAGAGACTCAGACACATATTCGGAGATAGACATCAAGTGCTGCTGGAAGGTCATCAACTTAATGAAAGACACTCTTTGGTCTGCCCAAAACTTGTTGCCCTCCCAGCAGAGCGAGATGTTCTTCGGGTAATGTGGCCCGCTGAAGACTGCAGGAGTACGTGCTGAGAGACGCACTGACGCCAAGTGCAGACAACGCCAAGGCTCTGTGGAGGAGGACCACAGTCCTTCGCTGCTGGACATCGAGAGGCAGAGTGTGGTGGAGACGCCCCACAAATGAGGGGGGAATATCACCCCACAGAGCACATGATGGCAGCTGAGCCGGGTGTAACGATATTCCTGTGAACACAACCAAATACAACCATGAATGCTTATAGACGCAGGGAATGGCGGAAGAAGTTTTGCACAGATCTTGTTTTTTAATTTTTTTTATTCTAATTTATTTTGATTTTTTTAAATGATCAATCCTAGCTCAACATGCACAGATGCATACAAGCCCAAGGATGGTAGTCTCTAATGCACTGGGTAGTGGGAGTTCAATAGATAGTGGGAGGAAATTATTCCTTTTCACACTGCAACCTTTTTCTTTTTTTTAACCAAAAATAATTTAATCAATTATTAAAAATGATATTTACAGTACAATATAAAATGAAACAAAACCCACCACCAGAATACAAGCCAAACAAATATACTAAATTAACTACTATACAACTATTTTACAATCCCCATTGAGGATGACATCCACCCCAGCGATCCCGGATATCCCCCAGGGTGCCCGTGGACAGCACGTAGTCTCTCTCCAACACCATCCGGGCACGGACATAACCCCAGAAAAGGGGCAGGCAGCTGGCTCAGGCAGAGCCCTCTTCCGCCTGGCGCCGTGACTCGTAGATGGCCAGCTTGGCCAGGCCCAGGAGCAACCCAACCAGGACAACGTCGGCCCTACCCTCTCCCCTATGCACAGGGTGTCCAAAGATGAGGATGGTGGGTGAAAAGTGCAGCCAGAAGGCAAGGAGCAGCCCCTTTAGATATTGGAACCTCACACACTCCATGTACACGTGGAACACAGACTCACACACTCCATGTACACGTGGTACACAGACTCACACACTCCATGTACACGTGGAACACAGACTCACACACTCCATGTACACATAGTACAGACTCACACACTCCATGTACACGTGGAACACAGACTCACACACTCCATGTACACGTGGTACACAGACTCACACACTCCATGTACTCGTGGAACACAGACTCACACACTCCATAGACACATGGTACACAGACTCTTCCAGCCCGCAAACGTGGCAGGCGGCTGGCGAGTCTGTGAACCGTGAGAGAAACAGTTTGCAGGGGACTGCTCAGCGCAATACCCTCCACCCCAGGTCCCTGATGTAGAGGGACAGAATCCCTGCGTAGAGGGACCCCCTCTTGTACACACACTTGTAGAAAGTCTGAGTGATGTTTGATGCCTCTGGTCCAAAAGCAAAGGTGGGGCTCGACCCAAAACGTCAGCTATCCCTTTTCTCCAGGGATGCTGCCTGACCCACTGAGTTACTCCAGCTTTTTGTGTCTGTCTTCGGCGCCTAACTCATTAGTTTTTGCTCAAATTGTGTTTGCATCTTTTTTAAATCTGAAATTCTGTTGTTTTTTTCCAAATGCTTTCGTAATAAAGTCTGAACTGTTAGACACTAACTGGAATCTCCAACCTGCCATCAGAAAGGTCTTTCCATTAGCTCCTCAATAAAAGTTCCAGATGTGATAATGTATCAGGCAAATCCAGTGATCTCTCTGCAGCCCACTACCAATGGGAGTTGCAGCATCTAGATATTTAACTAAATGGTCCATGTTGGGATTTCCATCAACACAGCACAGCAGTGCAGTGCAGAGACTCGGGTTCCATCCTGACCTTGGGTGCTGTCTGTGTGGAGTTTGCACATTCTCTCTGTTACCATGTCAGTTGCCTCCGGGGTCCTCCAGTTTCCCCCTATGTCCCAAAGATTTCTGGGTTTGTAGGTTAATTGGCCTCAATAAATTGCCCCAAGTATGAAGGGATGACATAAAACTCGTGAACAGCTGATCAATGGTCGGTGTGGACTCGGTGGGCCGAACGGCCTATTTCTGTGCTGTGCCTCTGAATTAAAGAGCGTTTAAATCCTGTTGTTAGTGCTTTTAATCTTGCATTAATCCAGGGCCGGATTAAGCTAGTGCGGGGTATGTATGTGTGTGTGTGTGTGTGTGTGTGTGTGTGTGTGTGTGTGTGTGTGTGTGTGTGTGTGTGTGTGTGTATGTATGCTGGCTGGTAGGGTGGAAGGTGAGAACGAGGAGGATCCTGTCCTTGTTGCGAGTGGGGGGAGGGGGAGCAAGAGCGGAGCTGCGGGATGTAGAAGAGACCCTAGTGAGAGCCTCATCTATAATGGAGGAGGGGTAGCCCCGTTTTCAGCCAGCCAGCGGATCCAACATATCATCCACCAACATTTCCGTCACCTACAACGGGACCCCACCACTGGCCATATCTTCCCATCCCCTCCCCTCTCTGCGTTCCGCAGAGACCGTTCCCTCCATAACTCCCTGGTCCACTCGTCCCTTCCTACCCAAACCACCCCAACCCCGGGCACTTTCCCTTGCAACCGCACGAGATGCAACACCTGTCCCTTTACCTCCCCCCTCAACTCCATCAAAGGGCCCAAACAGTCTTTCCAGGTGAGACAGAGATTCACCTGCACCTCCTCCAACCTCATCTATTGCATCCGCTGCTCTAGATGTCAACTTATTTATATCGGCGAAACCAAGCGCAGGCTCGGCGATCGCTTCGCTGAACACCTGCGCTCGGTCCGCATTAACGCAACTGATCTCCCGGTGGCCCAGCACTTTAACTCCCCCTCCCATTCCCAGTCTGACCTCTCTGTCATGGGCCTCCTCCAGTGCCATAGTGAGGCCCGTCGGAAATTGGAGGAGCAGCACCTCATATTTCGCCTGGGCAGTTTGCAGCCCGGTGGTATGAACGTCGACTTCTCCAACTTTAGATAGTTCCTCTGTCTCTCTCTTCCCCTCCTCCTTCCCAGATCTCCCTCTATCTTCCTGTCTCCACCTATATCCTTCCTTTGTCCCACCCCCGACATCAGTCTGAAGAAGGGTCTCGACCCGAAACGTCACCCATTCCTTCTCTCCCGAGATGCTGCCTGACCTGCTGAGTTACTCCAGCATTTTGTGAATAAATCGATTTGTACCAGCATCTGCAGTTATTTCTCTCTCTCTCTATTTCTCTCTCTCTCTATTTCTTTCTATTTCTCTCTCTCTCTATTTCTCTCTATTTCTCTCTCTATTTCTCTCTCTATTTCTCTCTCTATTTCTCTCTCTCTCTCTCTCTCTCTCTCTCTCTCTCTCTCTCTCTCTCTCTCTCTCTCTAAAACTCTCTCTAAAACTCTCTCTAAAACTCTCTCTCTCTCTAAAACTCTCTCTCTCTCTAAAACTCTCTCTCTAAAACTCTCTCTCTCTCTCTCTAAAACTCTAAAACTCTCTCTCTAAAACTCTCTCTAAAACTCTCTCTCTCTAAAACTCTCTCTAAAACTCTCTCTCTCTAAAACTCTCTCTCTCTAAAACCCTCTCTCTCTCTCTCTCTCTCTCTCTCTAAAACTCTCTCTCTAAAACTCTCTCTCTCTCTAAAACTCTCTCTAAAACTCTCTCTCTAAAACTCTCTCTCTCTCTCTCTAAAACCCTCTCTCTCTCTCTCTAAAACTCTCTCTAAAACCCCCCCTCTCTCTCTCTCTCTCTCTCTCTCTCTCTCTCTCTTTAAAACTCTCTAAAACTCTCTCTCTCTAAAACTCTCTAAATCTCTCTCTCTAAAACTCTCTCTCTCTCTAAAACTCTATCTAAAACTCTCTCTCTCTAAAACTCTCTCTAAAACTCTCTCTCTCTCTCTAAAACTCTCTCTCTCTCTCTCTCTAAAACTCTCTCTCTCTAAAACTCTCTCTCTAAAACTCTCTCTCTCTCTCTCTCTCTCTAAAACCCTCTCTCTCTCTCTATAAAACTCTCTCTCTCTAAAACCCTCTCTCTCTCTCTCTCTCTCTAAAACTCTCTCTCTCTCTCTCTCTCTCTCTAAAACTCTCTCTCTCTCTAAAACCCTCTCTCTCTCTTTCTCTCTCTCTCTTTCTCTCTCTCTAAAACTCTCTCTCTCTCTAAAACCCTCTCTCTCTCTCTCTCTCTCTAAAACTCTCTCTCTCTCTAAAACTCTCTCTCTCTAAAACCCTCTCTCTCTCTCTCTCTCTCTCTCTCTCTCTAAAAACCTCTCTCTCTCTCTCTCTCTCTAAAACTCTCTCTCTCTCTCTCTCTCTAAAACTCTCTCTCTCTCTCTCTCTCTCTAAAACTCTGACCGTGTGTATGTGTGTTTGTGCACACCATAACAGTGCTTCGCACAGCCAAAATGGTACACCGTAGCGCCACACTTTTTGCACCACGTTACTCACCATTATCCTGGGCACATTATGTAACAACAAATTCAAATTGAAGCTACATTTTTAAAGCTACAGACATTTTAAAGTTTAAAAATTCACTTTCTAACCCATTGCCTGAAACGCCTCTGCGTCTGACGTCACAATGCTCCACGTTCCACTTCATTTGCTCCTCACTCGGCAAAAGAAGATGGCCGCCGCCAGCGCTTAGTCATTCCCTCTTCCCTCCCCCCTTCCCCCTACTACCTCACCTCTCGGCCCGGCCCAGCCCCGGCAGAGACTCGCACGTCGGCAGTCAGCGATGAACGCACGGGCACTGGTAAGTGCCTTTCGCAGCCAACGGCTCCACGGAGGGGAGTGGGCGTGGCAGCTGACTGGGTGGAGGGTGGGGGTAGGGGGAGGGTGGCGGTAGGTGGGGGAGTGGAGGTGGGGTACAGTGGGGGTGGGGGGAGGAGGGGGGTCGGGGGTCAGGAGGCGGGTTGCTACGCAACCTCCGTTAGGCGGCGCCTGGGCCTACAGTGTCTGGAAGTAGACACAAAATGCTGGAGTAACTCAGCGGGTCAGGCAGCATCTCGGGAGAGGAGGAATGGGTGACGTTTCGGGTCGAGACCCTTCCAAAGGGAGAAGGTCTCAACCCGAAACGTCACCCATTCCTTCTCTCCAGAGATGCTGCCTGACCCGCGGAGTTACTCCAGCATTTTGTGTCTTCCTTCGATTTAAACCAGCATGTGCAGTGTTTTTTTCCTCCCCTTCTGAAGTGTCTCATCCCGAAAAGTCACCCATCTTCTGGCTGGACCTCCATGAGGCGCTTGTCCCTTGGGGGGGGGGGGGGTTTGCCGGCTCTGTAGCAGCGGGAGAGTCAGGCCTAGTGCCGGGGGAAGCAGCCGGAGCCAGGGCCTGAACGTAACCGGGTAACTGTAAGCCTGATGTGGGCCAGGGGGAAAGGCGGCAGCAGCAGATGCAGTGGTGAGGCGGGTTGTTGCTGGAGGTGGAGGCCGAGGTGCAGGGCCTGCCCTCGGCTCCCCTATTCCCCCCCCCCCCCTCTCCCAGGCCGGCTCAGTGCCTTCCCCACGCTGCCCAGAGTCCAGCGGGACAACATGCTCTGGCCACCCGAAGGCCATTAGTGGGAGAGCCGCCGCCGTCTGCCCACCGCACCGAACATCCCCGCACTGGGACGGGACAGGACTCTTCCTTTCTCCCCGCTCTACCAATGGCGGCCGCCTGGGCCGGGAGGTAGTCCGGGCCTGGAGCGCCTGCTCACCCAAGGCCCAATATGGGACATAGGCGGTCCCGTATGGGACAAGCCAATTTATCCCAAAATACGGGACCGCATCTTCAAGCATCTTAGCTTTTAATGCATTTCAATCTCAAATTTGAATCAGTGTACAAAAAATGACGTTACAAAGCACGGCGGCTCCTCCTTTTGTCTCCCCACCTGCACCCCCACCCCCACAGTGATCCCCCTACGCCGGGTCCTCCATTGTTCTTACTCTCCCTCCCCTCACTGCGATCCTCCACGCTCTCGTCGACCGCGGGTCAACCCATGAGGCATCGCTGCCACCACGCCCCATCGTCGCGAGGCATCACCGCTGCCAAGGCCCGCGAGGCCCCAGCCAGGCCCTGACCTGGGCTTCTACCTGTGAGGCCCCGGCGAAGCCCAGACCCGGGCTTCCACGCGGCGATCTGGAAGACATCGAGACCGCGGCGTAGCGATGAAGGCCTCCGGCCGCATTCCCAGTCCACAGCCACGGCCCGTCAGAAAGTTATGTGTCGGAAGAAGCTGCAGATGCTGATTTACACCGAAGAGACAGAATGCTGGAGAAACTGATCTCTGGAGCGAAAGAATAGGTGATGTTTCGGATTGAGACCTTTCTTCAGACCAGAGGTGCCGGAGCGGGTGGGGTGGGGGGGTTGGTGGGGTGGGGGGGGGGGGTTGGTGGGGGGGAGCCTGCATTAATCAATGAACTAGGTAAAGTAGATGGAAAATGTCCCATGACAGTCAATCCCATTGGCTAAGGCACACCAGCCTCCACTACCCCAGCTATTTACGATATACATTAATGACTTAGATGAAGGGATTAAAAGTACCATTAGCAAATTTGCAGATGATACTAAGCTGGGGGGTAGTGTGAATTGTGAGGAAGATGCAATAAGGCTGCAGGGTGACTTGGACAGGTTGTGTGAGTGGGCGGATACATGGCAGATGCAGTTTAATGTAGATAAGTGTGAGGTTATTCACTTTGGAAGTAAGAATAGAAAGGCAGATTATTATCTGAATGGTGTCAAGTTAGGAAGAGGGGATGTTCAACGAGATCTGGGTGTCCTAGTGCATCAGTCACTGAAAGGAAGCATGCAGGTACAACAGGCAGTGAAGAAAGCCAATGGAATGTTGGCCTTCATAACAAGAGGAGTTGAGTATAGGAGCAAAGAGGTCCTTCTACAGTTGTACCGGGCCCTGGTGAGACAGTTTTGGTCTCCAAGTTTGAGGAAGGATGTTCTTGCTATTGAGGGCGTGCAGCGTAGGTTCACTAGGTTGATTCCCGGAATGGCGGGACTGTCGTATGTTGAAAGGCTGGAGCAATTAGGCTTGTATACACTGGAATTTAGAAGGATGAGGGGGGGATCTTAT
Organism: Rhinoraja longicauda; assembly: GCF_053455715.1. Lineage (NCBI taxonomy): Eukaryota > Metazoa > Chordata > Chondrichthyes > Rajiformes > Arhynchobatidae > Rhinoraja > Rhinoraja longicauda. The sequence goes on from NC_135985.1 coordinate 27,252,813, forward strand.
TGAAACATATAAGATAATTAGGGGATTGGACACATTAGAGGCAGGAAACATGTTCCCAATGTTGGGGGAGTCCAGAACAAGGGGCCACAGTTTAAGAATAAGGGGTAGGCCATTTAGAACGGAGATGAGGAAGAACTTTTTCAGTCAGGGAGTGGTGAAGGTGTGGAATTCACTGCCTCAGAAGGCAGTGGAGGCCAGTTCGTTGGATGCTTTCAAGAGAGCTGGATAGAGCTCTTAAGGATAGCGGAGTGAGGGGGTATGGGGAGAAGGCAGGAACGGGGTACTGACTGAGAGTGATCAGCCATGATCGCATTGAATGGCGGTGCTGGCTCGAAGGGCTGAATGGCCTACTCCTGCACCTATTGTCTGTTGTCTATTGTCTAGTGGATATGTCTCATAGAGTCACAGCCAGACACAGGCCCACCAGCCCACTGTGTCCATGTTGAGCAAGTGGACATATGGATCCAGTCCCATTTTGCTGCACTTGGTCATGGCTCTCCAAACCCTTTCTATCCATAGTCTTAAAAGATGTAATTGATGTCACAATGCAGCGTTATGGGACTTTGGTTTTACGCCACATTCAGAGAATTGCAGGCAGTTAGAACATTGAACATAGTTTTAATTTTTAGTTGTAAAGGAAAGCACGGAAGCAGGCCCTATGACCCAACGGGTCCACACTGACCAGCGATCCCCGCACATTAACACTACGCTACACACGAGGGACAATTTTACATTTATACCAAGACAATTGATGTACAAACCTGTACATGTTTGGAGTGTGGGAGAAAACTGTAGATCCAGGAAAAAATCCACACAGGTCACGGGGAGAATGTAAAAACTCCGTACAGCCAAGCACCCGTAGTCAGGATCAAACCTGGGGCCCTGGTGCTGTAAGGCAGTAGCTCTACCGTTATGCCATCGTACCAACCATAGAAGAGTACAGCACAGGAACAGGCCCTTTAGCCCACAATATTGTGTCAAACATGATGCCAAGATCAACTCTTATCCGCCTGCACATAATCCATATCACTCCATTCCCAACATATCCATGTGCCGATCCAAACGTCTCCTTAGCAGCACTATGATACCTGCCTCCAGAATTTTGGTAAACCTCATCTGCCCCCTTTCCAAAGCCTCCACATCTATCCTGTAATGGGGCAACATTGTGAATTCCTGACTGTTGTACTCTCATATTCAATGCTCAATACTCAATGTTCCGCCTATGCTCGGAAGCACATCATACGCCTTCTTTAAAAGTGTATCTATTCATGTTGCCACTTTCAGGGACATCAACTTAGACCCAATACTTCTGTACATCAATAGTGTTTAACATCTTGTCATTAATTGTCATTATCCCCTTGCGTTTGACCTCCCAAAATATAAGTCAAGTCAAGTCAAGTCAATTTATTTGTATAGCACATTTAAAAACAACCCACGTTGACCAAAGTGCTGCACATCTGACCAGGAAAAAAAAAGAAACATACAGTGGCAGGCAGCCAAACACAACGGCGCGGCCATCTTGAACAAAATGTTAATTCAATCACCCACAGTCCAACAATAAAAGCACTAAACAGGCACCCAAAATTACCCAACCCCAAAAACCCCCCAAAACACAGTCCAACAATAAAAGCATTAAATAAGCATTCAAATCACACACCCCAAAACCCCCCAAAACACAGTCCAACAATAAAAGCATCAAACAGGCACTCAAACCACCCAACCCCAAAAACACACAAAAAAAAAACAACAAAAAAAACACTTGCTCCGTTAATTTAACTCCATCTACCTCCATTCCACAAACTCACCACAGAAAACATCGTATTTGGATGCATGACAGCATTTAGGTTTCCACTAAATCTTTCCCCCCTCACCTTAAACCTATGTCCTCTGCTTCTCGATGCCCCTACTCTGAGCCAAAGACTGTAATCTATTTTCTCATGATCCTGTACACCTCTATAAGATCATCCCTCATCCTGCACTCCAAGGAATAAAATCCTTGCCTACTCAACCTCTCCCTATAGCTCAGGCCCTTGAGTCCTAGCAACATCCTTGTAAATCTTTGATGTACCCTTTCCAGTTTGACAACCTCTTTCCTACAACACGGTGACCAAAACTGAACACAATACTCTACATCTCTAATCAGCCCTTGTCCATCTAAATGCAAATATATCTTATCCCTCAGAATACTGTCCAGTAACTTTCCAAACACAAATGTTAGGCTCACTGGCCTAGAGGTGTATAAAAATCATGAAAGGAACAGATCGGGTAGATGCACCAAGTCTCTTGCCCAGGTTTAAGGTGAAGCAAAAAAGATTTAATAGGAATATGAGGGGCAGTCCTTTCAGGTTATGCAGACGTTCACTTGCACCTCCACTATACTGACCTTTCTGTCCTGGACCTCCTCCACTGTCAGAGTGAGGCCCAATGCAAATTAGAGGAACAGCACCTCATATTTCGCTTGGGTAGCTTACAACCCAATGGTATGAATATCGACTTTTTTTTTAGAGATACAACGCAGAAACAGGCCCTTCGGCCCACCTGGTCCGGCCGCCCAGCGATCCCCGCACATTAACACTATCCTACACCCACTAGGGACAATTTTTTTAAAACATTTGCCCAGCCAATTAACCTGCAAACCTGTACTTTGGAGTGTGGGAGAAACCGAAGATCTCGGAGAAAACCCACGCAGGTGATGGGGAGAACGTACAAACTCCGTACAGTACAGCACCCGTAGTCAGGATCGAACCTGAGTGTCCGGCGCTGCATTCGCTGTAAGGCAGCAACTCTACCGCTGCGCCACCGTGCCGCCCTAACTTCTCTAACTTCAAGTAACCCTTGCTTTCCCCCTCTCCATTCCTCACCAATCCCAGTTCAGCGACTAGTTTGACTGTCCTCCTGATTACAATTTCCTGGTTGTATGCCTTGTCAACTTCTCTTGGTTTACAATGTTCCATTCTATATTTTCCTTGAACATCGTCCCTTTTAATCTCTTGTTTTCACACCTTACCCTTCCATATCTCTAAGTCTCCCTCTCCCTGACTCGCAGTCTGAAGAAGGGTCTCGACCCAAAACGTCATCTCTCCAGAGATGCTGCCTGACCCGTTGAGTTACTCTGACATTTTGTGCCTATCTTCGGTGTAAATCTGCAGTTCCTTCCTACTCACTCCTATGCATATGTTTTAGGATAGTTATGAATAAGGATGTCTGGACCTTCAGGGAAGGGTTTAAATCGGAATAAGGCATTATTAGGCCGGACCTAGCGACAGTAAATTGGAAGCAGTATTATTGGGTAAGTCCAATAATTCTTCCCATTCCCACACTGAGTTTTCCGTCATATGCCTCGTCAATTACCAGAGTGAGGCCACACACAAACTGGAGGAACAGCACCTCGTATTCTGCCTGGGTAGCTTACAACCCAATGGCATGAATACCGAATTCACCAATTTTAGACACTTACAAACCTCCCCGTCCCCTGTCTTCTCCACCCCCCTCTCTCCTCTTGAATGCGCCTATTTCTCCCATCCTCTCCCCTTCCACTACATTTCTTCTTCAAACTTCACAAATTTCAACTGTCCAACCCTATTGTCTTTCACTTTGAGTCATTCAGCACCAAAACAGGCCCTTTGGCCCAACATACCCAAGCTGACCAACATGCCCCCATCTACACTTGTCTCACCTGCCCACGCTTGGCCCATATCCCTCTAAACCCATGCTATCCATGCACCTGTCCAAATGTCTTGTAAATATTATGATAGTGCCTGCCTCAACTACCTCCTCCGGCAGCTCATTCCATATACCTTTGCGTAAAAAAGTTACTCTTAAGGTTCCTATTAAATCTTTCCCTCCTCACCTTAAACCTATGTTCTCTTGTTCTCGATTCCCCAACTCTGGCCAAAGATCTTCATAAGCATCAGGACCTTCAGCACCTCCTCAACCGTAATACTGACTGCCTCAAGACACTTCCATTGACTGCTCCAAGCACCCTGGTCCTCAGGCCTTTCTCCACGATAAAAACAAAGGAGAAATACTCATTGTGGACCTTGCCCATCTCTTTTGGCTCCGTACAAAGTTGATCGTTTTGATTCCTGAGAGGTTCCATTCTCTCTCTTCTAACCATTCCCTTTGTGTCCATGTAAAATCTCTTGGGATTATCCTTAGTCAAAAAGCCAAAGCTGTTACAAATTTGTTAAGAAAGAAAAAGGATGCGTATGTCCGGTTTGGAAAAATGAAATTAGATGGAGCTTCTGTGGACTATAAAGCAAGTGAGTGTTGATGGTCGGAAGGGGAAACTCCACTGAGAACAAAGAGGGACCCCCAAGGGGGGGTAGCGCTGAGAAGAAAGAGGGACCCGTCGTTGGGGGGCCACCAAGAACAAAGAGGGATTATAATGAATACTTTGGAACTTTGTCAGCGCCCTATACATGGTGACTGTTTGCATACTTTGTGAACGGTTTAAAAAACAAATAAATTAATTTGACATGTCGCATGTGATAATAAAGTCAATCAAAAAGCAAGATATAACTCACTTGAGTTATTAAATATAATTGGTGAGTCAAATTAAAGAAAATCCCAAAGCCTTTTATAGATACATTAAAATGAAGAGGGTAACCAGGAAAAGGTGGGACTGGTTAGGATAAAAAAGGTTATTGAGAGAGGCAAGAGATGAGTCTGCAGGGGCCTCGACTAAGATCTTTGTATCTTTTCCAACCGCAGAGAGGTCCCAGAGGACTGGAGAGCAGACAATGTTCTTCCTTTGTTTAAGAAGGATAGTAAAGATACAATAGGGTACGATACAACACAATATAACTTTATTTATCTCAGGAGGGAAATTGATCTGCCAACAATCATAAAACATAAGATACATGAAACATGAAATTAAAGTGACGAGTGGAAAGGATTGGGGATGTGCAAAGATTTGGGGAGGGGGAGGAGGGGAGTGAAGTCAGTCTACCCCACGACAGAAGGGGGAGGAGTGGTACAGTTTGATAGCCACAGGGAAGAAGGATCTCCTGTGGCGTTCTGTGCTGCATCTTGGTGGAACCAGTTTGTTGCTGAAAGGTGCTCCTCAGGCTGACTAGTGTGTCATGGTGAGCTGCATTGTCCAAGATGCTCTGCAGTTTGAGGAGCAGCATCCCCTCCAAGACCATAATCCAGGAAATCATTGGCAGATGAGCCTCACATCAGTGGTGGGGAAGCTATTACAGGGGATTCTTTGGGATAGGATTTACTCGCATTTGGAAGAGAATGAGTAAATGAGGGACAGTTCGCAGGGCTTTGTTTGTGGCAGGTCTTGTTTTACGAACCTGATTTAGGTTTCTGAGGAGGTGACGGACGTGATTTATGAGGGTAGGACAGTAGATGTAGATTTTAGTAAAACATTGGATAAAGTCCCTCATGATTGGCTGATCCAGAAGATTAAGATGCATGGAATCTAAGGTAATTTGGTTGCATGGATTAAGAACTGGATTATTCCTAGAAAGAAGAGAGTGATGGTGGAAGGGTGTTATTCTAGCTGAACGCCTGTGACCAGTGGAGTCCCACAGGGAAGATAGACACAAAATGCTAGAGTAACTCAGCGGGACAGGCAGCATCACTGGATAGAAGGAATGGGTGACATTTCGGGTCGAGACCCTTCTTCAGACTTGTGCTCTCTGCACCTGTACATCTTTGGAGTGTGGGAAGAAACCGAGGACCTTGAAGAAAAGCCATGCAGTCACGGGGTGAATGTACAAACCCAGAACCAGACAGCACCCATAGTCAGGATCGAACCAGGGTCTCTGGCGCCGCAAGCGCTGGAAGGCAGCAACTCTACCGCTGCGCCGCCATGCTGCACAATGCAGGTGAGTGTGAGGTGTTGCATTTTGGGCAGTCAAACCAGGGGAAGACCTTCACAGTGAATGGCAGGCCCCTGGGAAGTGTTGTAGACCAGAGGGATCTAGGAGTGCAGGTACATTGTTCCCTGAAAGTGGCGACACAGGTGTCAAGGTGTACTGTGGTCAAGGATACTGAGTATAGGAGTTGGAACATTGTAAAAGACGTCGGTGATAGGATATTGTTAAGGTGGAAAGGGTGCAGAGAAGGTTTATGAGGATGTTGCCTGGACTTGAGGGCCTGAGCTATAGGGAGAGGTTGGGGTGACTGGGACTTTATTCCTTGGAGCGCAGGAGGCTGAGTGGTGATCTTATGGAGGCGTATAAAATCATGAGGGGAATAGATAAGGTGAATGCACAGTCTTTTATCCAGAATAGGGGAATCAAGAGCCAGAGGCCATAGTTTTAACGTGAGAGGTTAAAGATTTAATAGGAACCTGAGACAACATTTTTAAACAGAGGGTGGTGGGTAAATGGAACAAATTGCCAGAGGAGGTAGTTGCGGCAGGTATTATAACAACATTTCAAAGATATTTGGATAGGTACATGGATAGGAAGGATATGGGCCAAACATGGGCAGGTGAGACTGGCATAGATGGGGCATCTCGATCGCTGTGGACAAATTGGGCAAAGGACCTGTATGACTCCATTGATCTCAATAACACTCTCAAATAAAGGCAGGTAGGAACAAGAAAGGGAGTTGTGTATATTGCTGTGAGAATATATATAGAAAGAAAAACAGGAGTGGATCATTGGGTTTCTGGTACCTGCTCCCCCATTTAACAAGATCATGGCTGATATTTTACCTCAATACCACTTTCCCCCATAAGCTGCACATTCCCTTAGAAACCCACAATATCAAAACAATCTATCAATCTTTATCTTGAATATACTCACGAACTGAGTCTTCACAAACCTTTGGGATGTAAAATTCTAAAGATTAACCAGAGGGTGAACTTTTTTGCTTGGATTGCTGGCCGCCAATTAAATAATTTAACCATAATCCTGTCAAACTAAATTCACATAAAGATTCACAATTTTTTTTGCAGGAACAGAGTGAAAGAATCTTGATTAATCTCTGCAAGATTATTTAAAATTCTATGAATCATCGCTTTACAAGACGCCTTCAGAGCAGTCTGAAGAAGGATCTTGACCTGAAACGTCACCCATTCCTTCTCTCCAGAGATGCTGTATGTCCTGCTGTTACTCCAGCTTTTTGTGTCTATCTTCTCCTACTTCTCCTGCAATTGTCCTTATGGCCATTCCACGGTCATTTAGTAGCGTGACTGCCGAGAGTGCTCTTTGGGTGGGCATTGAGTACAAGAGTCAGGAAGTCATATTGCTGCTTTATAGGACTTTGGTTAGGTGGCATTTGGAGTATTGTCTGCAGCTCTGGTTGCCTCATTGCAGAAGGATATGGTACCTTTGGAGAGGATGCAGAACAGGTTTACCAGAATGATGCCTGGATCAGAAGCTATTAGCTATCAGGAGAGGTTGGATTACCATGATGACACGAGGAACTGCAGAAACCGAGATTGTGGGGAGACCTGATGGAAATATGTAAAGATGAGAGGCATAGATAGGGTAGACAGTCAGAACCTTTTTCCCAGTGTGGAAGCATCAATGACTGGAGCATAACTTTAAGCTGAGAGGGGCAAAGATTAGAGGAGATATGCGGGGCAAGTTTTTGTACACAGAGTAGTTGGTGCCTGGAACACGCTGCCTGAGGTGGTGGTGGAGGCAGATAGAATACATATTTAAGAGGCTTTTGGATAGGCACATGAATATGGCAGGGAATGGAGGGATATGGATCATGTTCAGGCAGAAGAGACTAGTTTAACTTGGTATCATGTCTGGCACAGGCATTGCGGGTTTGAGGAGCCTGCTCCTGTGTCCTTTATCACCGTTACATTTTTGCATATCTGTCATTCATTTGTTCTATATCTACATCAACCATATCTCTCGTTTCCCTTTCTCCTGACACTACTCTGAAGAACTGCATCTCTTAGCTGCAGTGCATAACCAGTCTGAAGAAGGATCTCGACCCGAAACGTTACCCATTCCTTCTCTCCAGAGATGCTGCCTGTCCCGCTGAGTTACTCCAGCATTTTGTGTCTATCTTCGGTTTAAACCAACATCTATCTGCAGTTCCTTCCTACACAGCTCCCGTGTTGTACTGTTCAATGTACTGACTACTTGCTGTTTGGGACCATGTTTTCCGCGGCTCTTCATAGCTTCTCTCATCCTATTTCCCGCCTTTTCTGACTCCTCCCCCCCCAATACGTCTCAAGCCTCCTGTGACTGTCTGCTCCTTTCCACAGCCTCTGTCCTCCTGACATGTATTTGCCCCAAGGGCCACTATTTGGTCATTTAAAATATTTCTTGAACTGATGTTTTCTTTTCCAGTAATTATTTTGTTAACTGTAGACCAAAAGTCTGACCTCAACTTTTAATACAATTTTTATTTGATTACTTTTTCAATCATTCCTTCTTTTGTTTGGCTGTATCCATCCCTCTGCCTCCAGTCCCTACAGAAATAATTAATTTAATTAGACACCTTCTCCATTACATTTAATACGTTCCAGCATTTTTAGTTTAGTTTAGTTTAGAGAAACAGCGTGGAAACAGGACCTTCAGGCCACTGAGTCCACGCCGAACAGCGATCACCACACATTAATACTATCCTACACACACTAGGAACAATTTTACATTTAAACCAAAGCCAATGAACCTACATACAAACTCCGTACAGACAGCGCCCATTGTCAGGATGGAACCCGGGTCTCTGGTGCTGTAAGGCAGCAACTCTACCGCTGCGCCATTTGATTCCTCTTTTTTTAAAAGCTCACCAGATGTTTCCCAACCATTGCATTCTTGTTGTCATTACTAATCCTGCTCACTTCTCTGAATATTAAGTCCTTCCTGTTTGCTAAACTCACAGCTCCAATATATATTTTTGTCCTTCACCTCTGCCTCGCCACCTCCAGTGCTTTAGCTATTCCCTTCTCACTAACTACTAGCATATCTCTTTTTCAACCAACTCTGCTTATTCACTACTGTAGTCCACCCGATCATTAATCTCACTTAAACAATATTACTTCTGATTTATTATTAGTGGTATGAAAAAGAGTCTCCTTTTCTCCAGAGATGCTGCCTGACCCGCTGAGTTTGCATTTACTATTATTATTATTAAGATTTGTTCATGAGGAACAACTCCCACAAACACTTCCTATTTTCTGTGGCAACAATGTTTGGCTGTACTCGCTTTTAAAGTTAGTGCTGGTTAATTAGGGTTATTTAACCCTTATTTCATCTAAAATGTTGACAAATAGTTCAAAAACATTTCTAACACTTCCGTTTGTGGGTAGGAATAGCAAAGACATTCAGGCAAAACTAAGAACAATCAGATTAAAAGTACGTAGTGAATGCTATTTTAGATATTTTTTACATGCAAAAGAAGTACTACTTCATTCAGCAAACATGAGATGAGAATGGCAGGACATAAAGTGCTGGAGTAACTCAGTGGGTCAAACAACATCTCATGAGAACATGGATAGGTGATGTTTCGGTCCAGACCCTTCTTCAGACCCGACCTGAAACATCACCTAGCCATGTCCTCCAGAGATGCTGCCTGACCTGTTGAGTCACTCCAGCACTTTGTGTCCTTTTGTATAAACCAGCATCTGCAGTTCTTTCTTTCTACATGAGATTATAATTTTTTTTTAACAGTAAATAGGAATTTTGAACCATTCCTAACCAGTTTATTTCATTTCAGAGATGAATCATCTGTAGGAACAGAATTTGGATTTGATTTAATTTAAGCAGAGTCCCTTTAATTTAAAGCATGACCCAGCCCAGGAGATGTCAATAACAATCTTTCCATCCTCTGAAATTACCAAGAAAAACCACCTTCAATAAATCAGACATTGAATGAAAAAAAATTGGGAACTCCAAAATTCATGGTGTCATTCCCCCAATTTACCTTGAGTGTTGATAGCAGAACTTCCAAGCCTGTTGTGTTTTCCGAAGCAGCATTCACCTCTGCCATGACTTCTGACTGACTTCAGGCAGAAGTGTGAGAGCTCTCTCTCGTTTGAAAGTGCAGAGAGCACTGATTGCTGTGTTCAACATTGACTACACTGCAGACACACCAGAGGTTGGCATCATTTACTTGTCGCTGGCAGAGTGGGAGGTATCAATTTTCTGCTGTAAAAAAAAATTTGATGAGCACTGGTCACAAACTAGCAAATAGCTGAGCACTAAACAGCTAGTTGTGGACACCAAGGGGCGGTCCCAACAAGGAACAAGAGAAGGGCATGAAAGCTGAGCTGGCAAGCTCACCACATTCCCAGCTGAGCTGTTTATCAATCCCAAAGGGAAAGAGTGTTGACACTTTTCCATCAGTGCCTCCAAATGAAATTAAACGCAACAAGTTCTGCAATGTTGTCTTTAAGGGAGAGTTAATGTCAAAGTTTACTTACCCTGCCCCTTTAACCCTGCTTCTTGTTAAACCAGAGAAACCACTGCGGATTTGAATACCCAGTAGAGTCATAGATAAGTCTCAGAGAATGTTATTGCCTTTTAAATCGTGGAATGTGCTGCGTGGCAGAGGATAAGATAAAGAGCTTTCACTGAAACCATGTTACAAGCAAAAAGACAAAAGCAATAGTAAGTGATTTCTAAGAGGAAAATGGCCTCGGGATCAGCAACGTGAATCTTTAGGTTCCCCGGTGCCAAATTGGTTTAGAAAATGCACCAGATCCACACAGTGATTTGAGATGTATCAACCCCATCACCTGTGAGGGCATTAGCCCAGAGTCTGTTAGAGTGCGTAGGTTGTGACATCAATTACCATCAATGACGACTTGATACCAGAGTGATATTTCAGTGCCCAATGCTCCCGCTAATTCCCCCTCTTGGCCGTGCACAGCTGGAGCAAGGATCCCCCTCCCGGAGCTATTTAAAGAAATTGTCAACTACTTTCTGGCTGAGTTGCTGATTGATTTCTCCTGGCTGGTGCCATGATAGTCCGAGTGTGAGCAGTGTCCCTGACTCTGTTCCTGCAGTCTACAGGAGCGGTGCACCTCCAGAATAGGGTAATGCTCCTCCACTCACTCCTGTTATTTGGCACGTCCTGGAAAATAGCATAATGTAGGAATAAGCAGAAGATAAGATGAAATGCCAGAAGTGATCCAAGAGTAGGAGAGGAGATGAACAGTTAATAAGAGGCCATATCCATGCAAGATCTTTGAGGACTGATAAGTGTCATAGAGTCATACCGCACAGGAACAGGCCCTTCGGCCCAATTTGTCCATGCCGACCAAGATGCCCCATCCATGCAAATCCCATTTTCCTGCGTTTAGCCCACAACCCTCTAACTCTTTCCTAAAGATATACCTGTCCAAGATCATAACCAAACACAATACTCTGAATGTGGCCAAACCAACATCTTGTACAATTGCAACGTAATGTCCCAACTTTGATGCCGGGATTGCAGGGCCCACCAGAGTCCAGGAGGCAAGTCACTTTGTATGCCCTGTTTGAACACTTCACAACCAAAAGGAATTCCACTGCCTTGGGTTTGCATTGGGGTTCTGACCCTGTCAAACTTACATCAGTGATAGACACAAAACGCTGAAGTAACTCAGCGGGTCAGGCAGCAGCTGTGAAGAAAAACAATAGCTGATGTTTCAGGTCGAGACCCTACATCAAACCCGGGGTCTTGACCCGATGTCTTAACCCATTGATTTTCTCCAGAGATGCTGCCTGACTAGCTGTTACTCCAGCATTTCATGTCTATCTTCGGTGTAAATCAGCATCTGCAGTTCCTTCCTATATGAACATCAGTGGAGGCTTGATTCACGTCTGAACATACTGCCACCTGCATCTGAGGCAAATCAGTGGCTGGATTCTGGTCAATGTAACGTATCACTAGAACCCTTCCTCCTACCCTGGTACACATTCAATGCACCTTCTTGCAGCCCTTTCAGGAGCAATTGTAGATGGATCGCAAATATTTCCAATGCCAGCCATGTCCATATATGTCTGGATACATTCGGTCATAAGGTCATGAGTGAAAAGAACAGAATTAGACCATTCAGCCCATCAAGTCTACTCCGCCATTCAATCATGGCTGATCTATCTCTCCCTCCTAACCCCATTCTCCTGCCTTCTCCACATAACCCCTGACACCTGTACTAATCAAGAATCTATCTATCTCTGCCTTAAAATCATCCATTGACTTGGCTTCCACAGCCTTCTGTGGCAAAGAATTCCATAGATTCACCACCCTTTGACAAAATAAATTTCTCCTCATCTCCTTCCCAAACTAACGTCCTTTAATTCTGAGGCTGTGACCTCTAGTCCTAGACTTTCCCACTAGTGGAAACATCCTCTCCACATCCCCTCTACCGAAGCCTTTCATTATTCGGTTTCATCATATCATCATCATATATATACAGCCGGAAACAGGCCTTTTCAGCCCTCCAAGTCCGTGCCGCCCAGCGATCCCCGTACATTAACACTATCCTACACCCACTAGGGACATTTTTTACATTTACCCAGCCAATTAACCTACATACCTGTACGTCTTTGGAGTGTGGGAGGAAACCGAAGATCTCGGAGAAAACCCACGCAGGTCACGGGGAGAACGTACAAACTCCTTACAGTGCAGCACCCGTAGTCAGGATCGAACCTGAGTCTCCGGCGCTGTATTCGCTGTAAAGCAGCAACTCTACCGCTGCGCTACCGTACCGTGTTTAAATGAGCTAGAATACATTCTTCTAAACTCCAGCGAGTACAGGCCCAGTGCCGTCAAAAACTCATCATATGTTAACCCACTCATTCCTGGGATCATTTTTGTAAACCTCCTCTGGACCCTCTCCAGAGCCAGCACATCCTCAGTTATGGTGCCCAGAATTGCTCACAGTACTCCAAATGCGGTCCGACCAGGGCCTCATAGAGCCTCAGCATTACATCTCTGTTTTTGTATTCTAGCCCTCTTGAAATAAATGCTAGCTTGAAATAAAATGTTCCAACAGAAACAGTAACCCCCCTCCCTTTTTGACTCAATGACTTCCTAGCTGTTTTCAGGCAACTGAATCATCCTGCCACAACCAAAGAGCAGTGCTGAACTACTATCCATCTCTTTGGTGACCCTCGGACTACCCTTGATAGGACTTTGCTGGCCTTGATTCAAGGGATGAAGGGAAAAAACAGGAACAGGGTATTGATTTTGGATGATCAGCCATGAACTTATTGAATGGCGGTGTTGGCTCAAAAATGAGGTTATCCACTTTGGCGGCAAAAACAAGGAGGCAGATTATTATCTGAATGGTGTCAGGTTAGGTAAGGGGGAAGTGCAGCGAGACCTGGGTGTCCTTGTACACCAGTCACTGAAAGTTGGCGAGCAGGTACAGCAAGCAGTGAAGAAAGCTAATGGCATGTTGGCCTTCATAACGAGAGGATTTCAGTATAGGAATAAAGAAGTTCTTCTGCAGTGGTATGGGGCTTTGGTGAGACCACATCTGGAGTATTGCGTACAGTTTTGGTCTCCTAATTTGTGGAAGGACATCCTTGTAATTGAGGCAGTGCAGCGTCGGTTCACGAGATTGATCCCTGGGATGGCGGGACTGTCATGAAGAAAGATTGAAAAGACTAGGCTTGTATTCACTGGAGTTTAGAAGGATGAGAGGGGATCTTATAGAGCCACATAAAATTATAAGAGGACTGGACAAGTTAGATGCAGAAAAAATGTTCCCAATGTTGGGGGAGTCCAGAACCAGGGGCCACAGTCTTAGAATAAAGGGGAGACCATTTAAAACTGAGGTGAGAAGGACATTTTTCACCCAGAGAGTTGTGAATGTGTAATTCTCTATCACAGAGGGCAGTGGAGGCAAAATCACTGGATGGATTTAAGAGAGAGTTAGATAGAGCTCCAGGGGCTAGTGGAATCAAGGGATATGGGGAGAAGGCAGGCACGGGTTACCGATTGTGGATAATCAGCCATGATCACAATGAATGGCGGTGCTGGCTCGAAGGGTCAAATGGCTTTCTGCACCTGTTTTCTATGTTTCAAAAGGGCCTAATGGCCTACACTGCACCTATTTTCTGTTCTAATTTAACCTTGCACTAAACATTATTCCCTTATCATGTATCTATCCACTGTAAATGGATCGATTGTAATTATGTATTGTTTTCCTGCTGACTGGTTAGCACGCAACAAAAGCTTAACACTGTACCATGGAACATGTGACAATAAACAAAACTAATGAACGAACTAACTAACTAACTAACTAACAAACAAAACAATGTTTCCCATCGTGTGTGATTGGTGCTCCAAAAGAAAAAGTGACTGGTTTAAGATCAAAAGAAAAATTAGCATTTCATACTGTATTATACATGACCTTATAGCATCTCAAAATACTTCCCGAAGGTAGACACAAAATGCTGGAGTAACTCAGCGGGTCAGACAGCATCTCAGGAAAGAAGGAATGGGTGACGAAAATACTTCCCAATCAGTGATGGCTGTGTTTTATATTGAGAGATAAAGCATTGTTTGGAGGTAGATCCCACCTAACTAAGTTACTAGATAACCATCAATAGCTTTGCTTGGCGATTTAGCTTTGGAGAACAGAATATCAAGAAGTGACATGGAACCTCCTTTTACATCAACATTCAGTGTCTCTGAGTTTAATAGGATGCCACAGTGATGCAGCGGATACTACTGCCGCCTCAGTGCTGCCACATTCCTGACTGCCAGTGTTGTGTTTGCATGTTCCCCCTGTGGCCATGAGGGTTTCCTTCAGGTGCTTCCCTTCCCTCCCACATCCTAAAGACTTGGAGGTTGGTTGGTTGGTTACTTATCTTTGAATTGCCCTTAGTGTGCCGATGCATGGCGGGAGACTCAGGAGGGAGGTGATGAGCATGTGAGAGAGAATTACTTTACTTTAGACTTCAGTTACAGAGCCGAAACAGGCCCTTCAGCCCACCAAGTCCATGCCGACCAGTGATCATCCTATTCCCCGTACACTAACCTACACAAACGAAGTATGATTATGCAACTTACTGGAGTCAATTAACCCACAAACCTGTACGTTTTTGGAGTGTGGGAGGGAACCAGAGCACCCGGAGAAAACCCACGCGGTCACAGAGCGAACGTACAAACTCTGAACAGACAGCACACATAGTCTGGATTGAACCTGGGACACTGGCGCTGTAAGGTTGCAACTCTACCACCGTGCCGCCATGGGTCAGATGGAAATAGTAGGGAGAATGAGACTGGTGGCACGGTTCCAAGAGCTGGCATAGACTTGATGGGCCAAATTTGTGTTAAAATATCTAATTTGAAAGCTGACATCTGTAAGTAGCATCTCTTAATAAAGCATGGGACTGAAAAGACAATTCCTAAATCCCTATATCCCAAGGAACTTCATCCTCTAGTGTACAGTTTCTGATGTAACCTACTCATCTTACACACAGGGACAGAATGGAGTTGCAATGCTAAGCAGCAGATTTACAAACTGTCCAAATAATTCTGCATCTGACCTTCCTTACCAAGGTTCAAGTTTCTTGACAGCGACACACTCCCTTTCTGCATGAGTACAATGCAGTCTAGAGCTACCCACCAAGTCAAGTTTATTTGTCACATACACATATAAGATGTGCAGTGAAATGAAAGGTCACCCACAGTCCAGCAATAGAGCAATAAAAATAAACAATTTCACACACAATCACAACCAACACAAAACAACCAAAAAAAAGAAACATCCATCACAGTGAGTCTCCTCCAGTCACCTCCTCACTGTGATGGAAGGCCAGAATATCTTTTCTCTTCCCCTACCGTCTTCTCCCGCGGTCAGGCTGTTGAAGTTGCCGCGTTCCAGGCCGCGCCGGACGGTGAAAGGTCCGCAGCGGGCCGACCCAAGGCCCGCGATTCGGGGTGGGCAAAGACGCTGCCGCTGCACGTCGGGGCGGTCGTGGCTCCCGACATTGAAGGCCCCGCCGGGCAGAGAAAAATCCCGCGGCCTATTTTAGGCCTATTTTGGGCCGACCTAAGCCCCACGATCCGGGGCGGGCGAAGACGCTTCCGCTGCCGCTGCTCCCAAAGTCGGCCCCCACCCAGGGCAGGGCAGGGCCTGCGAGCTTCCGACGTCCACGCGGCCCGCGGCCGAAGCCTCTGAAGGCGAGTCGCAGCCGTTCCCGCAGCGCCACCACAGCCTCCGAAGGCAGCCAGCTCCGCAGATGGTAAGTCCGGTCCGCGGGCTCTGCAAACCAGAACCCAGGTGGTCCCAGGTGGAGGCCGCCAGCTCCAGGTGTTTCGCCGATGGTAGGCAGCAGCGAGAACGGAGACACCACCCAGAAAACAAAGGTCGGGTCTCCTTTCGGAAAAGTCAATTTTACAGTCCGCCCCACACATAGTACACAACCACAAAAAACTACATCACATCTAAACACTATAATCAAGACAAATAAACAACATAAAACACAATAGACAGACGGACTGCAGGTGAGCCGCAGCTGCTAGGGCATCCAATGCAGTCTAGAGCTGCCCACCCATGCAGTCTAGAGCTGCCCACCACCCATGCAGTCTAGAGCTGCCCACCAATGCAGTCTAGAGCTGCCCACCCATGCAGTCTAGAGCTGCCCACCCATGCAGTCTAGAGCTGCCCACCCATGCAGTCTAGAGCTGCCCACCCATGCAGTCTAGAGCTGCCCACCAATGCAGTCTAGAGCTGCCCACCCATGCAGTCTAGAGCTGCCCACCCATGCAGTCTAGAGCTGCCCACCCATGCAGTCTAGAGCTGCCCACCAATGCAGTCTAGAGCTGCCCACCCATGCAGTCTAGAGCTGCCCACCCATGCAGTCTAGAGCTGCCCACCCATGCAGTCTAGAGCTGCCCACCCATGCAGTCTAGAGCTGCCCACCCATGCAGTCTAGAGCTGCCCACCAATGCAGTCTAGAGCTGCCCACCCATGCAGTCTAGAGCTGCCCACCCATGCAGTCTAGAGCTGCCCACCCATGCAGTCTAGAGCTGCCCACCCATGCAGTCTAGAGCTGCCCACCCATGCAGTCTAGAGCTGCCCACCCATGCAGTCTAGAGCTGCCCACCAGCAATCACAACCTAACACTGAATTTTAGATAAGAACAAAATGCATATTTGGGGAAATGGTGATACAGAGCATTTGCTTATAAATTTAAAATGAATTGCTTCCTTTAAGATGAGTGACAGAACATCTTAGATCTAATTATAGTCCTCCATATAAAAATATGGAGACTCAGACACACGGGTGGCATTAGATATTTTTTTATTCAATATTTGTTGATTTGATATTTTAAAAACTTGACCTTTTTTTAAAATTACTTTTTTAATATAAAATAGGTGTAGGAGGAGACCATTCGGCACTTTGAGCCAGCACCGCCATTCATTGTGATCATGGCTGATCAATTCCCCAATCAGTAACCTATGCCTGCTTTCTCCCCATATCCCTTGATTCCACTAGCCCCTAGAGCTCTATCTAACTCTCGCTTAAATCTATCCAGTGATTTGGCTTCCACTGCCCTCTGTGGCAGAGAATTCCACAAATTCACAAATCTCTGGGTGAAAAAGTTTTTCTCACCTCAGTTTTAAATGGCCTCCCCTTTAGTCTAAGACTGTGGCCCCTGGTTCTGGACTCGCTCAACATTGAGAACATTTTTCCTGCATCTAGCTTGTCCAGTCCTTTTATAATTTTATATGTTTCTATAAGATCCCCTCTCATCCTTCTAAACTCCAGTGAATACAAGCCTAGTCTTTTCAATCTTTCCTCATATGACAGTCCCGCCATCTCAGGGATCAATCTCGTGAACCTACGCTGCACTGCCTCAATTATAAGGATGTTCTTCCTCAAATTAGTAGACCAAGACTGTGCACAATACTCCAGATGTGGTCTTACCACGGCCCTATACAACTGCAGAAGAACCTCTTTACTCCTATACTGAAATCCTCTTGTTATGAAGGCCAACATTCCATTAGCTTTCTTCACTGCCTGCTGTACCTGCACTTACATGAGGAGATTAAAGTTTCTCATTACAGGGACAGGTAAAGCTGAGGAGATCAACAAAAATATAAATCAATTAAATATGAATTTTGATTGTAATTTACTTATTTGCTCGGGTAATGTTTAACAGACACAAGGAACTGCGGATGCTGATTAACAAAGAAAGACACAAAGTGCTGGAGTAACTCTAAAGTCTCTAAACTCTAAAATCTATAGTCTAAAGTATAAACAGCAGGTTAGGCAGTATCTCTGGAGAACATGGATACCTTACGTTTTGGGTCAAGCGTGAAGAAGGCTCCCACCCTGTGACATTGTCATGCATGTTCTCCTGACATGCTGAATGTCAGCAGACATTGTGCCCTATACCCAGCAGACCTGTGTTGCAGGCATCAGTGGGCTCTGCTGTCCAGTATTCTTTGCCTTCTGTCCTTAGCAGACACAGCTAAGGGGCGGCGCAATGGTGCAGCAATAAAGCTACTGCATCACAGCGCCAGAGACCAGGGTTTGATACCGACTACGGGAGCTGTCTGTACGGAGTTTGTACATTTTTCCTGTGACCGAGTGGGTTTTCTCTGGGTACTCCGGTTGTCTCCCACATTCCAAAGAGGTACAGGTTTGTAGGCTAATAGGCTTTGGTAAAATTCTAAATTGTAAATTGTCGTCGTGTGTAGGATAGTGCAAGTGTGTGGGGATCGCTGGTTGGCAGGGACTCGGTAGGCCAAAGGGCCTGTTTCCGTGCTGTATCTCTAAACTAAACAAAACTAAATGTATCGGGCAGTACATGGGGTTCTGACACCCAACTCACTGTGCTCTCTGTACACAGCAGATGTGTATCAGACCTTATAGCATCCAGTGAAAGGTAATTTTATCCTCAGCCGCCTGTCCATAAGGTGTACATCGCATGTGGCACCATCTGACCGTGAAGTCAGACTTCTGTTAGAGTCTGTTCCACAATTGGCTTCATTAAGTCGTGACAAACATAGAACATAGAACATAGAACAGTACAGCACAAGAACAGGCCCTTCGGCCCACAATGTATGTGCAACGTAAGCTCTCCATGATGCCAAGACTATGACCTATCTGCCTGTCCCTCCATGTCCATGTGCCTATCCGAAAGGGTAAGAACTACAACTCCCTCCACATACTACTGGAATGAACAAGAACTCAGAGGAGTTATGCCAAAGTGGGAAGACGTTCTGACAAAATCCACTATCACTTGGCTATGAAGGAAGGATACGATACGATACGATAGAACTTTATTTATCCCAGGAGGGAAATTGATCTGCCAATAATTATAAAAACAAAACATACATGAAACATGAAATTAAATTGGGACTAGTGGAAAGGATTGGGGATGTACAAAGATTGGGTGTGGGGGGGGGGGAGGAGTCAGTCTCAGTCTGTCTATCCCATGACAGAAGGGAGAGAAGTTGTACAGTTTGATAGCCACAGGAAAGAAGGATCTCCTGTGGAACAGTAAAACCCTTATAATCCACTCTCTCGTTATTGGAAATTCAACTGGTTCCACACCTGGTTCAATGCTTGCATATTCCTGCACTCCCTTTAGCACACCAGGACCCCAACTCTCATTCTCTTGTACACACTGGGGTGGTTCCCACTACCTCTATCACACACAAGGGTGACATTCCCACTATCCCTACACACACAGGGGTGAGTTCCCACTACCACTATTACACACTGGGGTGGGTTCCCACTACCTGTATCACACACTGGGGTGGGTTCCCACTACCTGTATCACACACTGGGGTGGGTTCCTACTACCACTATCACACACTGGGGTGGGTTCCCACTACCTGTATCACACACTGGGGTGGGTCCCCACTACCTGTATCACACACTGGGGTGGGTCCCCACATTCTCTTTCACATTCTGGAGCCCCAGTTTCCACACCCACGTAAACTTCACCTGGTGTTGTTTTCAGCACTCCCTTCAAACTCACCGGTTTTGTTTCCCACACTCCTTGTAAAAGTAGCAGGTTCATTGGAAACTTTTTTTTGAGATGGTGCAACATCTATAAAAGGTGAATTAACAGGGTGCTAGAACATTGTTAGGAGTAACATCGGACAGTGCAGTAACTCTGCTAGTTCGGCAACCTCAGATCCAGAGCATGTGGATTGACTGTCCCTGCCTTATGGATATCCAGCCAACATCACACGGAGCTACGAAGGTTGACAGGTGTGGCTTTCGCTACTTCAGGTCGGAAGACGGCTGCCAAAGATGCCTTGGTGAGCTGCCACAGCAGGTTTTAAGCTGTGTGTGAAGGAATTACATATGTTGGCTTAAATCGAAGATACCAGACACAAAATGCTGGAGTAACTCAGCAGGACAGGCAGCATCTCTGGAGAGAAGGAATGGGTGAAGTTTCGGGTCGAGACCCTTCTTCAGACTGATTATGCACTGCAGCTATAAGATGCAGTTGCAGAGCAAGGGAATGCTCATGATGTTATGTCAGGTGCGAGTGAACTCAGTCCAAGATTCACATTTGAGTATTGCTATAGTATCCACACCAGAATTAACCTCATGCACAATGTGGTATTTTCTAACTTTTCTAAATTAGAGGGCATTATAGTAGAGCTGCTGCCTCACAGCATCAGAAACCAGGTGCCAATTCTGACCTCAGATGCTGTCTGTGTAGTTTGCATGTTCTCCCTCTGGGTTCTCCGGTTTCCTACCACATCACAAAGAGGTGCGGGTTTGGAGGTTAATTGGCCCTCTGTAAATTGCCCCGAGGGTGTAGAGAGTGGATGAGAAAAGAGGAAAATATAGAACTAGTGGGAATGGGTGATCGATCGTTCAGTCTGAAGAAGGGTCTTGACCCGAAACGTCACCCATTCCTTCTCTCCTGAGATGCTGCCTGACCTGCTGAGTTACTCCAGCATTTTGTGAATAAATACCTTCGATTTGTACCAGCATCTGCAGTTATTACACTACAGTACACTACCTGTTGGCATGGCCTCGGTGGGCTGAAGGACTTGTTTATTTGCTGTACCTTTCAATCAATTAAGTAGACTACCACAACTAAAGAAGAATTGACATCTAGCGATCTTTGTTTGCCTTAAACAATACAAAAAAATCAAAGACTATCTGTGGGCTTCTGATTTTGCTATTGTCTCACATTTCTTCACAGGAGAATATGCAGCCAGTGTTTCTATGATTCTATCCCTTGGGGATAGAAACAGAAACATAGAAAATAGGTGCAGGAAGAGGCCATTTGGCCCTTCGATCATGCGATCATGGCTGATCATCCACGATCAGTAACCCGTGCCTGCCTTCTCCCCATATCCCTTGATTCCACTAGCCCCTAGAGCTCTATCTAACTCTCTTTTAAATTCATCCAGTGAATTGGCCTCCACTGCCTTCTGTGGCAGAGAATTCCACAAATTCACTCTCTGTATGAAAAAGTTTCCTCAGTTTTAAATGGCCTCCCCTTTATTCTTAAACTGTGGCCCCTGGTTCTGGACTCCACCAACATTGGGAACATTATTCCTGCATCTAGCTTGTCCAGTCCTTTTATAATTTAATACGTCTCTATAAGATCCCCTCTCATCCTTCTAAACTCCAGTGAATACAAGCCTAGTCTTTCCAATCTTTCCGCATATGACAGACCCGCCATCCCAGGGATCAATCTCGTGAACCTACTCTGCACTCCCTCAATTACAAGGATGTCCTTCCTCAAATTAGGAGACCAAAACCACACACAATACTCCAGATGTGGTCTTACCAGGGCCCTATACAACTGCAGAAGAACCTCTTTACTCCTGTACTGAAATCCTCTCGTTATGAAGGCCAACATGCCATTTGCTTTCTTCACTGCCTGCTGTACCTGCACGCCAAATTTCAGTGACTGGTGTACAAGGACACCCAGGTCTCGCTGCACTTCCCCCTTACCAAACCTGACACCATTGAGATAATAATCTGCCTCTTTGTTTTTGCCGCCAAAGTGGATAACCTCACATTTATCCATGTTATACTGCATCTGCCCTGCCTACTAACTCACTATGTCCAAGTCACTTTGCAACCTCCTAACATATTCTTTGCAGTTCACATTGCCACCCAGCTTTGTGTCAACTGCAAACTTGCTAGTCTTAATTCTAATTCCATTATCCAAATCAATAATAAATATTGTAAATAGTTGCAGCCCCAGCACCGAGCCTTGCGGCACTCCACTCGTCACTGCCTGCCATCCTGACATTGACCCGTTTATTCCTATCTTTGTTTCCTGTCTGCCAACCAATCCTCTATCCATGTCAATACCCTACCCCCAAATACCATGTGCTCTAATTTTGCCCACTAATCTCCTGAGCGGGACCTAATCAAAGGCTTTCTGAAAGTCCAGATACACATCATCCACTGGCTCTCCTTCATCCACTTTATTTGTCACATCCTCAAAAAATTCCAGATTAGTCAAGCAGGATTTCCCCTTCATAAATCCATGTTGACTTGGACATATCCTTTTACTGCTATCCAAATGCGCCGTTATTACCTCTTTAATAATTGACTCCAGCATCTTCCCCACCACCGATGTCAGACTATAATTCCCCATTTTCTCTCTTGCTCCTTTCTTGAAAAGTGCGATAACATTAGCTACCTTCCAATCCACATGAACTGATGCTGAATCTATAGAACATTGGAAAATAATCACCAATGTGTCCACGATTTCTAGAGCCACCTCCCTGAGTACCCTGGGATGCAGACTATCAGGCCCTGGGGATTTATCAGCCTACAGTCCCATCAGCCTCCCCAATACTATTTCTCGCCAAATGCAAATTTATTTCAGTTCCTCTATCTCCCTAGATCCTCTGTCCTCTAGTACATCTGGGAGATTGTTTGTGTCTTCCTTAATGAAGACAGACCAACGTACCTGTTCAACTCCTCTGCCATTTCCTTGTCCCCATAATAATTTCACCTGTTTCTGCCTTCAAGGGACCCACATTTGTCTTTACTAATCATTTTCTCTTAATATACCTAAAGAAGCTTTTACTATTCTTCTTTTATATTCTTGGCCAGCTTACCCTCGTACTTCATCTTTTCACCCCATATTGCCCTTTTTGTTACCTTCTGTTGTCCTTTGAAAGTTTCCCAATTTTCTGGCTTCCCACTACTCTTTGCTATGTTATACACCTTTTATTTTAGTTTTATTCCACCCCTAACTTCCCATGTCAGCCACAGTTGCTTCTTACTCCCCTTAGAATCTTTCTTCCTCTTTCGAATGAAATTATTCTGCATCTTCTGGATTATGCCCAGAAATTCCTGCCATTGCTGTTCCACCGTCATTCCTGCCATCCTTTTCCAGTCGACCTTGGCCAGCTCCTCTCTCATGCCCTCTGATATTGCAGATTAAAACTAATCATATTATGTCACTACCACCAAGTGGTTCCTTTACCTTGAGTTCCCTTATTAAATCTGGTTCTTTAGACAACACTAAATCCAGAATTGCCTTCTGTCTGGTCGGCTCCAGTACAAGCTGATGATCACATCATCATCCAACAATGACCCTCGCCATGCCCCAAGAAGCTGCCTACTGCACGTAACTTTCAGAGGGATATAAGAGAGGAAGCTGATCCAGATATGCTTCTTGATTGTGGACCGATGCTTATTTATTGCAACTGTGCTGCAAAGGTGAACTTAAGTCACTACAACTGAGTGTAATAGTCCCCAGAGTTTTGCTTCCCAGTCTCTGATTTCTGATTAACTTTGTCCGTTAAACACTCCAAAGACATTCGGGTTTGTAGGTTAATTGGTTTCAGTAAAATTGTAAATTGTCCCAAGTGTGTGTAGGATTGTGCTAGTGTGTGGGGATTGTTGGTCGGCACGGACTTGGTGAAGGGCCTGTTTCAGCGCTGTATTTCTAAACTAAACTAAACTTAAATGAATCATTCCCTCTGGGCAGTCTGTGTACACGCGGGCAGCAGCTGATCACAGGCACGATGCCAGCTGCATATTCAAGTGCCACAGCTGTGGAGTGAATCATGACATCTCAGTCTGCTTCTCAACATTGCATTGGCATTGTTTCCCAGCTGAATAAGCGACCATTCAACCCATCAACTCCATTCTGGCTCCAACTGCACCAATCCCAGGAGTCCCATTCCTCATGTGCCTGGATGTTATTTCCACTCATGCACTCCCTTCTCATAGACCCTCAATGAAAATATTTGCTTCATCTTCACATTGAATGGCGGTGCTGGCTCGAAGGGCCGATTGGCCTACTCCTGCACCTAGTGTCTATATCTTTACCGGCAGTGAATTCCGGATCATTATTACTCGCACTGTTCCAAACCAAAAGGTTCCCATGTATCAAAAAAGTGAGGGGCACAGCTGGTAGTGCTGTTGCCTCACAACTCCAGAGATCCGGTTTGATCCTGACCTTGGGTACTGTCTTTGTGGCGTTTGCAGGTTCTCCCTGTGTGCATGTTTCCTTCAGGTGCTTCAAACTCCTCCCACATCTATCAGCCGTGCGGGTTTGTAGGTTAATTGGCCTCTGTAAATCGCCCCTAAAGTGTAGGGAGTGGATATAAAAGTGGGATAATATAGAACTACTGTGAATGGGTGATCGATGGTAGGTGTGGACTTAATGGACTGAAGGGCCTGTAACCACGCTGTATCTTTCAATCATTCAATCAATCAAACTGTAACTTTTGCTCAAAATTGTAAATCTGTCTCCTCTGATCATTGAAACTTTACCTAAATGGGAACAGTCTCCCTCTTTATATTCAAGATAAACTGCTGAAAAAGTGTGTTGATCTGATGTAAGAACTCACAAGCAGTTCAATGAAGAAACAAGCAAAGTCATCAAATGGGGCCAAAATAAAGGTTTGTGTCAGCGCATTGCAATAGAAAGCTCGATGTTGATTGTAGCTGTGCAGTTATATAACTTCAAGTTGGTTCACAAATAGCACAATCATCTTCAAAGGCTTTTACAAGCTTGAAAAGAGATAATATTACTTACATTTTTGTTTTAGGTGTGTACTAATGATGAAGTCATGTAATCTTTAGACACCATGCAAATGAGCAGCGCTCAAATAAATTCCAGCCACGCTGTGATCTCTAAGAGGGATTAATCTTGCTGCCGATGGACAGATATAGCATTGTGATAGGGCAGAGAGTCATGAAACGGCATACAATATGGGTGAAGTGTTTTAGCTGTTTCTCATATTGCTGTCTATGTAATGTCAGTTGATCCCTATACTATCTTTCCTAATATACAAGTCTCCCGAACAATAATATGTTTTGCAACAACAGGGTCAACCTCAAATACACATCAATTTTGTCAGAATGAATTATATATATTCCAACCTCAACTCCAACTGAAATGTCCACTACTTTAGTTTAGTTTAGAGAAACAGCGTGGAAACAGGCCCTTTGGCCCACCGAGTCCATACTGGCCAGCACTTTAACTCCCCCTCCCATTCCTAATCTGACCTTTCTGGCCTGGGCCTCCTCTATTGTCAGAGTGAGGCCAGGATCGAACCCGGGTCTCTGGCGCTGTAAGGCAGTAACTCTACCGCTGCGCCACCGCGCCGCACACTTCTGCTCTTTAACAGTGGCACTTGATTATGTCTGAACAGAATCGAAGGATGACTTGTTCATATTTGCCTGATTTCCGCAAAGCTCAACATCTGATGTGAGGAAATTAATGTGTAATTAAGACATAGCCATGCAGTGTCATTCGGGCAGCATAGCGACACTGATGCTTGGCCAATTTATACCGTCCAGCCAGAATTGCACATCGCTCTTATGGGCAAGCTCTACAGCAAGCAGTTGTTAGTCATTAGTTATTTTACTTTATTGTCACGTGTTAAGCTTTTGTTGCGTGCTAACCAGTCAGTGGAAAGACAATACATAATTCCAATCGAGCTATCCATAATGTGCAGATACATGATAAAGGGAATAACATGAATAATATCTAGTGCAAGATAAAGCCAGTAAAGTCCAATCAAGGATAGTCTGAGGGTCTCCAATGAGATAGATAGTAGTTCTGGACTGCTCTCTAGTTGTTGGTAGCATGGTTCAGTTGCCTGATACCAGATGGGAAGTGATTACCCCTGAATCTGGAGGTGTGCATTTTCACACTTCTGTACCTTTTGCCCGATGGGAGAGGGGAGAGCATTCAATATTGTGGAGGTCCAGTAATCAGAAGCACACAAGAAAATTGTTGAAAATCAGAAACCTCCTGCACGGGAAATCTGAAATACTAAAAAAAGAAAGGGTTTTGTTCCTGAAGTGGCACGGTGGTGCAGCGGTAAAGTTACTGCCTTACAGCACTTGCAGCACCAGTGACCAGGATCGATCCTGACTACGGGTGCTGTCTGTACGGAGTATTGTACGTTCTCCCCATGACCTGCAGGGGTTTTCTCCGAGATCTTCGGTTTGCTCCTACACTCCGAAGACGTACAGGTTAATTGGCTTGGTTACAATGTAAGTTGTCCCTAGTGTGTGTAGGACAGTGTTAATGTGCAGGGATCGCTGGTGGATGCGAATCCGGTGGGTCGAAAGGCCTGTTTCCATGCTGTATCCCTAAACTAAAAAACTACGCTAAACCCTTAATTGTTGCTCTTTCCACTGATGCTACATGCTTGGCATGCTGACATGCTTGGTTTCCAGCATTTTTTGGTTTTGATTGAAAACACCAAACTTTTGGTAGTGATAAAAATATTAAATAACAGATATGCACTTTGAAAAAAAATCAAAAGCATTAAAGTGAACTCAATTAGTTTCTCATTTCTCCCACCAATGATGAGCGAGTGAGTTTAGGGAAATGTAATTCTGACATCCTCACACAATGCGCTGTGCAGCAGACCAATGTTCTGAGAATCACTGCTGGTGATATTGGTTCCAGTGAGGACGCTGGTCTCAGTGTGAAGATGTCTCTGGTCATACCTCACCTTATGGCCCAGATGTTGTCAGTTGTGACCAGCTTTTAACAGCGATTAACTCAGTGTTTAGTTTAGTTTGGTTTGATACAGTGCAGAAACAGGCTATTCGGCCCACCGATTCTGCACCGACCAGTGATCCCTGCACCCCACCACTATCCTACACAAAAATCTGGAGTAGCTCAGCGGGACAGGCAAGATCTCCAGAGATGCTGCCTGTCTCGCTGAGTTACTCCAGTTTTTTGTGTCTATCTTCGGTTTAAACCAGCTTCTGCAGTTCCTTCCAACACTAGCCTACATACTTTAGGGAAATTTACAATTTTACCAAGCCAATTAACCTACAAACCTGGAGTGCGCGAGGAAACCAGAGCACCCGGGGAAAACCCACATGGTCACAAACTCTGTACAGACAGCACCCGTAGTCAGGATCGAACCCGGGTCTCTGGCGCTGGAAGGCAGCAACTCTACCGCTGTACCACTGTGCCGCCCAGTGCAAGATATACATCCCCCAAACCTTTTTTTTTCTATAGAGAAGACAGTTTAATAAGTTATTGACTCAAGTGTGTTTGAGAACCAAAGTAAACAACAAACTGATGTATTCAGCTGGCTCAGCATCTTCTCCAGGCTAATTGGCACCTTCACCTCATCCATACTAAATCTTTAAATTAAACATGCCGACTCAATGTCCAGAAATCAATCAATGGTACTAATTTTGGAGTCTACGACAATGTCCTACACATAACAACATGACAATCTTTTTGATAATTCTCAACTTTGGACCGATGGGGCCGGTTTCCAGGCTCTATCATTCCATGACTAGAGACATAGCTTTATAGTGGGGGGAGGGGGAGGGGAGGTGGGGGGGGGGGGGAGAGGGATTTTAATGGAGACATGTGGGGTAAGTGTGTGGGTGCCTGGAACACACTGCCAGGGTGGGGTGGAGGCAGATATGATAAATGGTGTTTAAGAGGCTTTTAGATAGACATATTGATATGCAGGAAATGGAGTGTTATGGATCACGTGTGGGCAGATGAGATTAATTTGAAAAGGATGGGGAGGAGGGGGGTGGGAGGGGCTAGGGTGCTGTGTTGAGGCTGAGCGTGGAGCTGGGGCTTTGCTTAAGATACTTTGGCGAGCAGGGCTGAAGAGAGGGTAACAGCAGTTTGAGCTACTGTGCTTTTTTGCGTAATTCCTCATTAGTTTGGATGTTATTGAGACTGCAGGTGGGATAGTGGAATGTTCTTCCTACAGGATGTGGGAAGTCAGGGGGATTTCCAGTGCCCATGGGAACTGTCCCTGCAATGTGCTTTCAGCTGCCGCTCCTTAAGGAACTGTAGACGTGATGTCCTCACTGTAACTCCTGTCTAGGAACTGGAGCTGCAGCTGGATGAGCTCAGGATTATGGGGGGAGTGAGAGTGTCATAGACAGGAGTTACAGTGAGGACATCACGTCTACGGTACAGGCAGCAAGTAGATGGGTGGCCGCCACTCCCCTTCACAACAGGTCTGTTCCCCTGGATGCTGTTGTGGGGGGGGGGGGGGGAGAGAGGCAGGGGTCTGGACGGCGATGTCAGGCCTGGCTCTCAGGCTCAGCCGGGAAGGGAAACATCAGGCAGAGCGATGGAGGTATGGCTCTCGTCAGTTAGCAGCACGGACAGGAGGGTCTGTGGCAGTAAACGGGTCTCCAGAATGTTGCGGTCTCCCTGATGCCAGGGTCCCGATGTCTTGGAGAGGTTCCAGAACATTCTCAAGGGGTTGTGGGGGGGGGGGGACACGAGCAGACAAAAGTCATTCTGCATGTTGGCACAAATGACATGGGTAGGAAAGGGAAGAGGTACTATAAAGTAAATATAAATCTTGCTATTGAGGGCGTGCAGCGTCGGTTTACTAGGTTAATTCCCGGAATGGCGAGACTGTCATATGTTGAAAGACTGGAGCGACTAGGCTTGTATACACTGGAATTTAGAAGGATGAGAGGGGATCTTATCGAAACATATAAGATTATTAAGGGGTTGGACACGTTAGAGGCAGGAAACATGTTACCAAATTTGGGGGAGTCCAGAACCAGGGGCCACAGTTTAAGAATAAGGGGTAGGCCATTTAGAACGGAGAAGAGGAAAAACTTTTTCAGTCAGAGAGTTGTAAATCTGTGGAATTCACTGCTTGCAGTGGAGGCAGTGGAGGCCAATTCTCTGAATGCATTCAAGAGAGAGCTAGATAGAGCTCTTAAGGATAGCGGAGTCAGGGGGTATGGGGAGAAGGCAGGAACGGGGTACTCATTGAGAATGATCAGCCATGATCACATTGAATGGTGGTGCTGGCTCGAAGGGCCGAATGGCCTACTCCTGCACCTATTGTCTATTGTCTATTGTCTATAATGAGTTTGGCAGAAGATTGAAAAGCAGGACCCCAAGCGTAGTAAGGTAGCTGTTGCAGGGGACAGGGATTCAGATTTTTAGACCATTGGGATCCCTTCTGGGGCAGTGACCTGTACAAGAGGGATGGGTTGCATCTGAACTGTTGGGAGACGAATATCCTTGCAGGGAGGTTCACTAGTGCTACTCAGGAGGGTTTAAACTGGAGAAGCAGAAGGGTGGGAACCAGAGTAGTGGGTCAGTACTTGGAGGGAGCGATGGGAAAGTGGAGGTTCAGATCTGTAAGATGCAAAGGAAGGACAGGCAGGGAGAGATGAAGGAATATCGTGCTGCTGGTGGGCTGAAGTGTGTTTACTTCAATGTCGTGTTGAGAAAACAGATCATTTTAGAGCCTGGACTTATGTTTGGGACTGTGATGTTGTGGCCATTGTGGAAATGTGGTTGCAAGAGGGGCACGACTGGCAGCTGAATGTTTGGGGGCTTCTTTGTTTCAGACGTGATTGAGAGGGAGGCAGAAGAGGTGGAGGAGTTGTGCTACTAATCAGGGTGACGGTCACGGCCGCGTAGAACTTAGAAATAACAAAGGAGCAAGCGTACTGATGGGATTGTACTATAGACCCCTAAATAACAATGGAGATGGAGGAACAGATATGTAGGCAAATTTCTGAAAGATGCCAATGCAACAGGGTTGTTTTAGTGGGTGACTTTCACTTCCGGTACATTGACTGGGACTTGCTCAGTGACAAACGTTTGTAGATGGGGAAAAATAGGTTTTTTTGAAACAGTATATGGATAGTCCAATCCATGAAGGGACCATACAGGACACTCTGTTGGGAGATGAGCCTGGCAAGGTGACGTGTTCACTGGAAGAGCATTTCAGGGAGGGTGATTACAACTAAGTTTTAAGCTTAAGGTAGACACAAAAAGCTGGAGTATCTCAGCATCTTGGAAAAAAGGGCTACATGGTGGCGCAGCATTAGAGTTCCTGCCTTACAGCACAGAGCGCCAGACTCCCGGGTTCAATCACAACTACGGGTGCTGTCTGTACGGAGTGTGTAAGTTCTCCCCGTGACCTGCGTGGGTTTACTCCGAGATCTTTAATTTCCTCCCACACTCCAAAGATGTACAGGTTTGTAGGTAAATTGGCTTGGTAATTGGCCCTCGTGTGCGTAGGATAGTGTTGATGTGCGGGGATCGCTGGTCGGCACAGACCTGGTAGGCCGAAGGACCCGTTTCCACGCTATATCTCTAAACTAAACTAAACTAAATGGAATAGGTATAGGTAGGAATTGCGGAAGCTGGTTTAAACCGAAGATAGACACAAAAGGCTGGAGTAACTCAGCGGGACAGGCAGCATCTCAGGAGAGAATGGGTGACGTTTCAGGTCAAGACCCTTCTTCAGACTGGTTAGG
The DNA here is from genome assembly GCF_053455715.1 of Rhinoraja longicauda. Lineage (NCBI taxonomy): Eukaryota > Metazoa > Chordata > Chondrichthyes > Rajiformes > Arhynchobatidae > Rhinoraja > Rhinoraja longicauda. The sequence goes on from NC_135985.1 coordinate 27,283,399, forward strand.
GATAAGGGAAATGAGAGATATAGGCAATGATATAGGGAGATAAAGAATAATGAATGAAAGATATGCAAAAAAGTAACGATGATAAAGGAAACAGTCCATTTTGTTGGGTGAAAACAAGAAGCTGGTGTGACTTGGGTGGGTAAGGGCTCAAGAGAGAGGGAATGCCAGGGCTACCTGAAGTTCTAAGGCCCCCTCGGTCATGGCTGACCATGGGTGATTCATCCCAGTTGTTTGCTGTTTGCTCCACACCTCAGCTAGAGCAGCGTCGCTTGTGGCTGAAGAGACCAATGCGCGAGTGACAGTCTCTATCGCAAAGGTCATTTGTGTGTGGTCTCTGGTCTGTTGAAGTTGCTTCGCTCCTTTCTGCGTGCCCGTTTGTCCGCCGCTGCATTCATCAGTTTCTCTTCCCCCGTTTAGAGCTGTTGGTTCAGGGTACCTCTCCACCTCGTACAGTCAGCTGCAAGGCTCTCCCAGGACTCTACATCAATGTCAAGTGTCTTCAAATCTCTCTTGCAGACATCCTTGTAACGTAGCTGGGGGCAGCCGATGGTTCTCCTCCCAGATGTCAGTTCGCCATAGAGGATGTCTTTTGGAATACGGCCATCCTCCATGCAGTGGACATGGCCCAGCCATCGCAGCCTGCGCTGCCTGAGTAGACAAAATCTCGGTGTTGGACACTCTGTCTTGCCAGGATATACCCAGGATATGGCGGATGCTTCTAAGGTGGAAGGTGTTGAGTCTTCTCTCCAGTCTGGCATATGTAGTCCATGCCTCACTTTCGTACAGCATTGTGCTGTTGACACAGGCATCTATCTTTGTCTTCACTGTCAGCTTTGGATTGGTCCACACTCGAGTTGTGAGGCGAGCGAGAGTTGTAGCTGCCTTCCCGATCCTCTTGTCAATCTCTGTGTCCAAGGAGAGGTTGTCGGTGATGGTGGAGCCGAGGTACGTGAACTGATGGACGGCATCGAGTTCGTAGTCGTCGATGGTATCGTATCGTATCGTATTTGACGTGGGAGTTATTTAAAGATGAGTTTATTGAAGTTCAGAACAGGCATGTTCTATTTAGAGGATGGATGAGGATGGCAATGTAAGGGAACCTTGGATGACCAAAGAGGTTCAAAATTTGGTGAAAAAGAAAAAGGGAGCACAAGCAAGATTTAAGAGGATAGAATCAGATAGGGCTGATGAGGAATATAAAGAAAGAAGTCAAGCTGGGAATTAGAATGGCAAATGCAGCCACAAAAGGCTTTGGCAAGTCAGATTAATGAAAATCTCGAAGCATTTTTACCGATATTAAAATCAAGACAAGATAGGACCACTCAAGGATCAAGAAGGGAATTTGTGCTGGGAGTCTGGGGATGTAGGGGAAGTACAAGACAAGTACTTTGCATCTGTTTTCACCAAGGAGAAAGAAATGAAGGACAGTGAGGTAAGTGTGGAGAACACTAATATGAATGGGCAGTTTGAGATTAAGAAGGAAGAGGTGTTGGGGTTCTTAAAGAGCACCAAAATGAATAAGTCCCTAGGTTATTGAATGAGGCAAGAGAGAAGATTATGGGAGCCTTGATGAAGAAAGTTACGCTTTTGCTAGCCACAGGTAAGCTAATGGAGGACTCGAGAATAGCAAACGTTTATTTAAGAAAGAAAGTAGAGAGAATCCAGGGAATTATAGGCTGGTGAGCCTCACGTCAGTGGTAGGGAACCTATTGGAGAGGATAGGATTTACTCTCATTTGGAGGAGAATGAGGGAATTACGGAAAGTCAGCATAGCTTTGCACACAGCAGGTTGTGCCTTACTAACTTGATCAAGTTTTTTGAGAAGGTTATGAAAGTGATCGATAAGGGTAGGATGGATGCTGTCCATATGGAGGCATTTTATAAAGTCCCCAGGGTAGGCTAATCCCGAAGATTAGGATGCACGGGATTAACTGATTTAACATAGGACAGCACAGAAATGCTTCCTTCAGCCAATAATATTCATGCCAAACATGTTGCCAAGTTAATCTAATCTTCTCTGCCTGTCCGTGATCCTCACCCCTCTATTCCTTGTATGTCCATGTCCTATTTAAAAGCCTCTTAAAAATTTCCTATTCGACCGAATGCATTTAGAACTGGCTTTCCGACAGAAGACAGAGGGTTTTGGTGGAAGGACAGTACACAGGCTGCATGTCTGTGACCAGTGGAGTTCCACAGGGATCTGTGCTGGGACCTCTCTATTTGTGATATATAGAAATTACAAACATAAACGTAGACAAGTTTGTGAGTAAATTTGCAGATGACGCCTACATTTCTGGCGTTGGGGTCTGTGCAGAAGCCTGTCAAGGTATACAGCGGTATATAGATCAGCTGCAGGAATGAGCGGACAAATGGCAGATGGAGTTTAATCCAAGTAAGTGTAAGATTATTTGTGCCTTTGACTGAAAGCAAAACTGCTGACCTTTCTGTCCTGGGCCTCCTCCATTGCCAGAGTGAGGCCACACACACACACTGGAGGAACAGTGGTGCAGCGGTAGAGTTGCTGCCTTACAGCGAATGCAGCGCCAGAGACTCAGGATCGATCTGGACTACAGGTGCTGCACTGTACGGAGTTTGTACGTTCTCCCCATGACCTACGTGGGTTTTCTCCGAGATCTTCGGTTTCCTCCCACACTCCACAGGCGTACAAGTTTGTAGGTTAATTGGCTGGGCAAATGTAAAAATTGTCCCTAGTGGGTGTAGGATAGTGTTAATGTGCGGGGATCACTGGGGCGGCACGGACCCGGTGGGCCGAAGGGCCTGTTTCTGCACAGTATCTCTAAAATCTAAATCTAAATCTAAAAACAGTCACTCATATTCTACTTGAGTAGCATACAACCCAGTGGTATGAATGTCAAATGTAGGTAACGACAACCCTCCCCCTTGTCCCATCCCCCCCATTCTGTGCCCCAGCTGGGCTTACACCCTCCCTTTCCACCTACATTCCTTCTCGCTTCACAATTTGCAACTCTTCAATCCTGTTGTCTCACACCTTCTGACTTTTCATCTCTGGCCTTTGTCCAATCATCTGCCTACCAAGAACAACCCGTCACCAGTATCCACCTGCCCGGCTTTGTCCAGCCCACCTATCTTCCAGCTTTCTCCCCCCTCACTTCCTACAACTAATGGAATGAGCATTGATGTACAGAGGGATTGTGGGGTCCAAGCCATTATGGAAAAGGTTAAAAAAAACAAATGTGAAAAGAGTCAACTGAAAGAGTGGTGATATCCATGTACTGTCCATATATCCCAGGCCAGGATATCCATATCCTGGCCTGGGATCAAAGAGCAACAGATTCAACTTTGCAAACAATATGAGGCCATCAAATCTCAGAGTTTGGGTGTAGAAGAGACATTCTAATGAGGGGGAAGGTGGGACCCTTCAAATCTCTATCAAATATGTAAACTGCAGAAAGGAGAGCAGATTAGAGATTGGTAGATGTTTAGGTATTAAAGGGTACAGGGTGCAGACCAAGTCCTTGGGTTTATTGTTAAATGCACAAGTACGGCGAGGTACAGGTACAATCTTGTTGCAGCAGCATCACAGGCACTCGTACAACACAGAAAACGCAAACTGTACGTAAACTATACGCAATCTATACGGAAACTATATGCTGACTACATGCAAACAGTACGCACACATTGCACAAGCTATACGCAAACTATCCGCAAACTATACGCAGACTAAACGCAAACTATACCCAAACTATATGCTGACTACATACAAACTGCACGCAAACAGTGCGCAAACAATGTGTAAACAATACGCAGACTATACGCAGACTATACGCAGACTATATGCAAAATGCACGCAAACAATGTGCAAACTATATGCAGTCTATACACAGTCTATACGCAGACTATATGCAAACTGCACGCAAACAATGCGTAAACTATACGCAAACAATACGCAGACTATACGCAGACTATGCAAACTGCACGCAAACAATGTGCAAACTATATGCAGTCTATACGCAGTCTATACGCAGACTATACACAGTCTATAGACTATACGCAGACTATACGCAAACTGCACGCAAACAGCACGCAAACAGCATGCACACAGTACACAAACAGTACGCAAACTATACGAAAACTAGATGCAAACTATACGCAGTCTATACACAGACTATACGCAAACTGTACGCAAACAGTACGCAAACAGTACGCAAACTATACGCAAACCATACGCAAACTGCACGCAAACAGTACGCTAACAGTACGCAAACAATACGTAAACTATACGCAAACTTTATGCTGTCTACATGCAGACTATATGCAGTCTATACACAGACTACGCAAATTGTATGCAAATTGTACGCAATCAGCTCGCAAACTAAGCAAACTACACGCAAACAGTGCGCACACAGTACGCAAACAATGCATAAATTATACACAAATTGTACGGTCTATATGCAAACTGTACACAAACTGTACGCAAACTGAATGCAAACTATACGCAAACTATACGCAAACTTTACGCAAACTATGCTTGAAGATGAGAAAGTGACCGTGTTCCTTCATTCTCCTTGCCCTGTAAGTACCAAAACTATATACAAACTATGCAAAACTATATGCAAACTACATGCAAAGCATACATAAAGTCATCATAATTTATGCATCTTTGCATAATTACAAATTACAATAGTTAAACAGGTGCATGGTAGCGCAAGAGATGGATTTGGGTTTTGCAGGTCGGTTCAAGAACCTGGGCGAATAGTAGTGGAGGAAAGGGGTGCAGAGCCGGAAAGATGGACCACATCTTCCAAGATGGTGTTGGGACAGAAGGGCTTCTTTTTCTAGAATCAGATAACTGCAGATGCTGGTTAATAAACAAACAGACACAAAGTGCTGGAGTAACTCAGCTGGCCAAATAGCATCTCTCTAGAATGTACAGGTATGTAGGTTAATTGGCTGGGTAAATATAAAAATTGTCCCTAGTGGGTGTAGGATAGTGTTAATGTACGGGGATCACTGGGCGGCACGGACTTGGAGGGCCGAAAAGGCCTGTTTCCGGCTGTATATATATGATATGATGATATGATATGAATGTGAATAGGTAACGTTTTGGGTCAAGACCCTTCTTCAGATTAATGGTAGAGGGGGGGGAGAAGAAAGTTGGAAAAGGGGAGAAGCAGGGTAAAGCGTGGTGCAGGCGAGGGGCATGGTTGACAGGCAAATGGTTGGACAAAGGCCAGTGATAAGAACTAAAGATGTGAGACAGTTTTGAAGAGTTGTGCATTGTAAAGCCAGGGGGAGGAAAGTAGCTGGAGGGGGCGAGGGATGTGGATAGGAGAAATAGGTGCGAGCCTAGGTGGGGCACAGGAGAGGAAGGGGCGAGGGAAGGTATGTGGGAGAAGGTGAAGGGGGGGGCGAGGGAAGGGGATGGGCTAGGTAGAAGTTAACTAAAATTGGAGAATTCATTGTTCATGCCGTTGAGTTGGAAGCTAACGAAGCGGAATATGAGGTGCTGTTCCTCCAGTTTGTGTGTGGCCAGATGATGTAGCGACTTTATAATTTTCTTCATTAAACGAGAAGGTGATGCTGAGGTCAAAGGAAAGGGAAAGGTAGTGAGTAATAACATTGTATATTACTGGTACAGACAGAGAGATACATAAAGAATGTGGAAACACCAGGGACTTGTGTATGGCTTGATTTTACTTATGAAAGGTATGATTTGACTGGATAAGACACAATGGCAGCACAGTGATGCAGCAGGTAGAGCTGTTACCAGAGACCCAGGTTTCTGGAGCAAAGAGGTCCTTCTGCAGTTGTACAGGGCCCTAGTGAGACCGCACCTGGAGTACTGTGTGCAGTTTTGGTCTCCAAATTTGAGGAAGGATATTCTTGCTATTGAGGGCGAGCAGCGTAGGTTTACTAGGTTAGTTCCCGGAATGGCGGGACTGTCATATGTTGAAAGACTGGAGCGACTAGGCTTGTATGCACTGGAATTTAGAAGGATGAGAGGAGAACTTATCGAAACGTATAAGATTATTAAGGGGTTGGACACGTCAGAGGCAGGAAACATGTTCCCAATGTTGGGGGAGTCCAGAACAAGGGGCCACAGTTTAAGAATAAGGGGTAGGCCATTTAGAACTGAGATGAGGAAAAACATTTTCAGTCAGCGAGTTGTGAATCTGTGGAATTCTCTGCCTCAGAGGGCAGTGGAGGCTAATTCTCTGAATGCATTCAAGAGAGTGTTAGATAGAGCTCTTAAGGATCACATTGAATGGCGGTGCTGGCTCGAAGGGCCGTATGGCCTAATCCTGCACGTATTGTCTATTGTCTATTGATCCCGACCTTGGGAGTTGCCTTTGCAGAGTTTGCATGTTCTTTCTATGGCCCATGTGGATTTTCTCCATGTGTTACGCTTTCCACCCACATCGCAAGACGTGCAGGTGTGTAGGTTCAGTGGCCAAAGGGCCTGTTTCCACGTTGTGTCTTTAAACATAAGCATAGGTTTTTCACTGCATCTCAGTACAGGTGACAATTATATACATATCAATGAGAGGAGTATATATAGGTCCACCGCAGATGTTCCGGCACCCTTGGTTCCAGAGACTTTCTGATTATGTTTTGCTGGACCAAGAGAGTTTATGGCCTCTAAGAGGAGTCTAACGGTACTGCCACGGTCTGCCGAGGCCATGAAGGTGCCAAGATACTGGCCCGCTGAGTCGGCAATGAGAACGGATCTGCCACTGCTGGTCGCAGGGGCAAATTCAACCCGCCGATCAACGCGATTTTACCCGATGAAGTTGAGATCGGCCGCCTCACCCAGCCTAGACGCCACATTTTTGGGGGATTTCAAGTGCACTCTCATAATTTTGTCCGGATTAAAAGAGGTGCCATACCACCAGTAGCTGGAAAATCGGTAGTGGACCTGTACTAAAAAAAGGTTGGTGTGGAGGTCGTGTGGTGAGGAGCCCATTCTGTGCTGTACTACTATATGACTTTATGAAAAATTGAATTAAATAACACAGGATCTAAACAGCCATCGTGTCCTCTACAATTCATCTCCCAGCACAGCTGATCAACAGGGAATGCAATCTCGTTTACTCTCCAATCTGCAGCAGACATGCGGAGGCGGACACGAGACACGTGGACGTGCGGACATGAGACAGACGGACGCATGGAAGCGTTCATCAACAAAAGCTCAATGCCATCATCCCCTCTAAACATCATCAAACACAAATCTGGATTTTTGCCCATCCCAATACAATTGAATCCTCGATCTCCTCATCAGCAGTCCACGGTCAGCATGAGTTGGCAACCACACTTCCTCGATACATCAACACAGTAGAATGCAGGACTGTGTTCAGACCCATGCTCTACTCTCTCAATAGCCCTGACTGTGTGGCCAGATATAGCTCCAATGCCATCTTTAAATTCACTGTCGATACTAGAATTGTTGGATGAATAGAGGGTAATGATGAAACAGACTAAACAGGGAGATCGATAATCCGATTGAATGTTGCCAGAACAACAACCTTGCTCTCCACGTCAGGAGTTGTTTGATGACTTCAGGAAGGCAAAGCTGAGGATCCACCAACCTGTCTTTATCGTTGAGACAGCTATGCAGAGAGTCAACAACTTCAAGAAATTACAAAGAGTTGCGAATGTAGCCCAGTCCATCACAAAGACCAGACTTCCCGCCATGAACTCCATCTGCACTTCACACTGCCTCGGGAAAGCCGCCAACATAATCAGACCTTTCCCACCCTGATCATTCCTTCTTCTCCCCGCTCCAATCAGGCAGAAGATACGAAGCCTGAAAACGCGAACCACCAGACTCAGGAACAGCTTCATCCCCTTTACTACCAGGATCCTGAATGGTCCTTCCATAAGCAAGCTAGGACACTGCCCAATTCAGCTCTGCCTCTCCCACTAAATGTTATTCACAGTATTCTCTGTACACTGTGGTAGGCTGGACTGTAATCATATATTGCCTTTCTGCTGACTGGTTAGCACACAACAAAAACATTTCATTGTACGCATGACCATAAACTGAAAATATTCTACCTCATTGCGAGCATTGGACTTTGTCTCTGGAACTGTTAAAATGCTGAGAACTACATTCTGCACTCTGTCATTCTCTACCTATTATACTCGGGTTTGCCTTGATTACATTTATTCATCGGATTATCTGATTTGATTGGATAGCATGTTAACCAAAGCTTTTAACTGTACCTCAGTACACATAGAAATATAGAAACATAGAAAATAGGTGCTGGAGGAGGCTATTCGGCCCTTCGAGCTAGCACCGCCATTCATTGTGATCATGGCTGATCGTCAACAATCAATAACCCGTGCCTGCCTTCTCCCCATATCCCTTGATTCCACTAGCCCCTAGAGCTCTATCTAACTCTTTTAAATTCATCCAGTGAATTGGTCTCCAATGCCTTCTGTGGCAGAGAATTCCACAAATTCACAATTCTCTGGGTGAAAAAAAATCTTCTCACCTCAGTTTTAAATTGCCTTCCCTTTATTTTTGGACTGTGGCCCCTGGTTCTGGAATCCCCCAACATTACGAACATTTTTTCTGCATCTAGCTTGATCTAGACTCCCCCAACATTGGGAAGATTTTTCCTGCATCATCCTTTTATAATTTTATACATCTCTATAAGATCCCCTCTCATCCTTCTAAACTCCATTGAATACAAGCCCTGTCTTTCCAATCTTTCTCAATATGACAGTCCTGCCATTCCAGGAATTAACCTCATGAACCTATGCTGAACTGCCTCAATAGCAAGGATGTCCTTCCTCAAATTAGGAGACCAAAACTGCACACAATACTCCAGATGTGGTCTCACCAGGACCTTATACCACTGCAGAAGGACCTCTTTGCTCCTATACTCAAATCCTCTCGTTATGAAGACCAGCATGCCATTACCTTTCTCTACTGCCTGCTGTACCTGCACGCTTACTTTCAGTGACTGGTGTACAAGGACATCCAGGTCACGTTACACTTCCCCTTTACTTAATCTGACACCATTGAGATAATAATCTGCCTCTTTGTTTTTGCCGCCAAAGTGGGTAACCTCCCATTTATCTACATTATACTGCTTTTGCCATGCATCTGCCCACTCACTCAACCTGTCGAAGTCACCCTGCAACCTCTTCGCTGTTCACACTGCCACCCAGCTTTGTGTCATCTGCAAACTTGCATTTAACCTTGCCAAGTTCTCATCTCGCAGCTACCATTGGGAAGAAGGTACAGGAGTCTGAAAATCGTGACCACACCTTTAAGAAGATAGACCCTTCTCGACACGAAACATCACCCATTCCTTCTATCCAGGGATGCCGCCAATCTCTAATTATTCCAGTATGGTTGTTCCAGCATTTTGTGTCTATCTTCGGTGTAAACCAGCATCTGCAGTTCCTTCCCACACATTTAAGAATATGGGTCATGCTTGAGCAGATGAGATTTGGTTATCTTGGCATCATGTTCGGCACCGACATTTCAGGCTAGAGGGCCTGCTCCTGTGCTTTACTGTTCTATGTTCTGTGCAGGTTTGCTTCAAGAGACTTTATTGCATGATATCATGGAGAGATGGCGGCAGTAAACTGCTCACCAGTTCTCTGACTTCACAGCAGAATTAGCTGACAGTTATACTGTGCAGTAAACAACTTTTGTTTTTTGTTAGATACAACTTTACGAAAATTACTATCTACTACATGGGTACCAATTATTTCATTGGTCATAACATTCTTTTTGTTTATGTCTATCTTATTCAACAACAGATGGCTAATGCAAGTCAAACACAATACAAGGGCAACTTGACATTATTCTATCTCACCTTTTAAGCGGACCGCGCCACCATCCCCTCTCCAAGCCAATCATAAGCCCCCGTTTACAGTACCATTTCTATGCTACTAGCGATAGGGGGTGCGGTTGGTCCACTGTAACTTCTCACAAAGGAAAACAAGCTTCCTTATCTCCTTCTACTATTTCATGTTTACGTTCACCATCCACCCTTCAACACATTCCTAGACAAGAATTTTACTTTGCCGATTCCCACGAACCTTTCTTTTTTTAATATTTATTTTTATTGAAGGAAAGATACAATACGAAAAACGTAATGCATTACATTCCCCTCTATTTTGTTCTTTATATATAACAACAAAAATAACCCTTTGCAGCTGATGTGTTCACAATACATCATATTACAAATACAAATGCACAATTTGACAGCAAAACCTCTACATTCTTCCAAGGCGCAGGCCCATACATATCTACAACATGTCAGATGGTTCAGGATTCTCTCATTCATTATGCATCAGCCATCCTGTGAGGTAATCGGCAATTGTGTAAACAAAAATAAGTAAATAAATAAAAGTAAAACATAATTAAAGGCAGATCCCCAACTACAATCAAGTGCCCTCAGTCAGTGGGTGGTTCTTTTAGATTCTCAAAGTATGACAGAAAAGGTTCCCATTCCGAATAAAACTTTTTCACAGACCCCCTCAGTGTAAATTTGATCTTTTCTAGTTTTAGAAAAAACATTACGTCCTCTAGCCAAGCGGCAGCTGATGGAGGAGTTGTAGATTTCCAGACCAGCAAAATTCTCCTACGGGCCAAAAGTGATGTGAATGCAATGATGTCAGATTGGTTTGCATTTAAACCCAAAGTTCCATCTGTTACGCCGAATACTGCTACAAGTGGGCAAAACCTCACTGTCACCCCAAGGACTTCACTCATGGTTTTAAAAACCACTGTCCAGTAGTCACCAAGTTTGGGGCATGACCAGAATGCGTGAGCTAGATTGGCTGGAGAGAAGGAACACCTGTCACAGCCAGCGTCTGTCCCCGGATATATGTCGGCAAGCCTAGCTTTGCTTAAATGAACCCTGTGTAAAACTTTAAATTATATAAGCCCCAATCTTGCACATGATGATGAGGAATTAACTCTTTTCAGTGCTTCTGTCCAGCATTCCTCAGACAGATCCATACCAAGGTCATCCTCCCACCTAGTTTTAATTTTGTTCAGGTTTTGATCCCCTAAAGACATCAATTGAGAATATAATACAGAGATCAGTCCTTTATTTGCAAAGGTAAGAGTGAGTTTATCCAACCCTGTGACAGACGGGAGATCAGGAAAAGAAGGACATTTTTTCATGGCAAAGTGGCGGATCTGAAGATATTTAAAGAAATGATTATGTGGGAGGTTATATTTTCTGCACAGGTTATCAAAACTATCAAATATGTTGTCAGTGTATAAATCCTTAATGCACTTAAGACCATTCAAACCCCATTGTCTAAAGGTTGAGTCAAGTGTAGAGAGGGAGAATAAATGGTTACTGTGAGCGGGACCCAGAACTGAAGCTGATGTGAACTTATAGTGACAGCGAAATTGATTAAAAATTTTGAGGGTGGATAGTACGACAGGATTGGATGTGAACCGAGAGGATTTCAATGGCTGGGAGGAATATACTAAAGCTGGAAGAGACGAGGAGTAACAAGACTGACTCAAGCAGACACCAGTCTGCATCTGGTCGGTGGAGACAGAATAATATCTTTTGGATATTAGATGCCCAATAATAATGAATAAAACTGGGAAGGCCCAGTCCACCTACTTCACGACCTCTTTGGAGAGTACACTTATTAACCCTTGGAACCTTATGCCCCATATAAAGGAGGTTATAGATTGGTTAACTTTGTTAAAAAATGACTTGGATAGGAAGACTGGCAAACACTGGAACAAATAAAGAAATCTGGGAAGTACTGTCATCTTCATCGACTGTACTCTCCCAGCCATAGTAAGTGGTAGACTACGCCAAATCTCAAAGTCAGCCTTCATTTGGCTAACTTGAGGCGTATAATTAGCTTCAAACAGAGATGTAAAAGAGCGGGTAATGCGTATTCCTAGATATACAAAACCATCTTGAGATAAGGGAAAAGGCAAGGATTCCTGTCAGATCTGTAGGGCTAGGTTGATGGGGAAGCATTCACTTTTTTGGAGGTTTAGTTTATAGCCAGAGAAAGTTCCAAACTGATCTAACAATGACACAATTGCAGGGATGCTAGCTGCAGGGTCGCTCACATAAAGAAGAAGGTCATCGGCGTATAGAGACACACGATGTTCCATGTTTCCTCTCCTAATGCCCTGAAATATTGTGGTTGATCTAAGTGCAATAGAAAGAGGCTCAATTGCAATCGCAAAAAGAAGTGGAGACAGTGGCCAGCCTTGGCGAGTGCCCCGTGTTAATGGAAAATACTCAGATCGCCAATAATTTGTCTGTATACATGCTAAAGGTGAGTGATATAATAGCTCGACCCAGGCTGCAAATTTTTTACCAAGTCCAAACCTCTCCAAGACTCTAAACAAGTATGGCCACTCCACTCGATCAAACGCCTTCTCCGCGTCCAAAGAAATAACAACCTCCGGACGCGGAGAAGCACTGGGCGAATAAACCACACTGGCCAGTCGACGGATATTAGAAAAGGAATGACGATTTTTAATGAAACCTGTTTGATCTTCTGAGATTATTTTGGGAAGTTGGCGTTCTAAACGGCGAGCCAGTGCCTTAGCCAAAATCTTTACATCTACATTCAAAAGTGAGATAGGGCGATATGATCCACAGTCGGATCCTTGTCTTGTTTGAGAAGAAATGAAATAGATGCCTGTGAAAGGGTGGGGGGTAAGGAACCATTTTCCAAAGATTCTTGAAACATTTTTAAAAGAACTGGTGTGAGCTTATCCTTAAATTTCTTATAAAATTCTAATGGGTAGCCGTCAGGGCCCGGGGTCTTACCACTCTGCATCGCCATAATGGCATTATTAATCTCTTCCTGCCCAAGAGCCTGATCTAGATCTTCTGCCTCTCCTGGTTCAAGAGTGGGTATTTCCAAATCATCTAAAAAACGTTCCATATTCGTTGTGTCTGAGGGGAATTCTGAGGTATAAAGAGAAGAATAAAAGGCTGTGAAATTATTATTAATTTCTTTTGGATTGCTTATTATATTTTGGTGTGTGTCTTTTATCTGAGGAATAAGTCGTGATGTGGCTTGTCGTTTCAGCTGGTGAGCCATAAGCCGGCTCGCCTTGTCACCATATTCATAATAGAGACCACGAGTCCTGAGAATTAGTTGCTCTGATTGGTTAGTAGATAGAAAATTAAATTTTGCTTGTAAATCAGCACGGCTTTTATATAATTCAGCAGTGGGTTGCTCAGAGTATTGCTTATCCAGAACCAAGATGGATTGTGACAGGATTTGCATTTCCCTCTTACGTTCTTTATTGGCGTATGAGGTATAAGATATGATTTGACCTCTCAAATAAGCTTTTAAAGTTTCCCAAAGTAAAGAGCATGATACCGACTCGGTTTTATTAGTCTCAAGGAATGTGTCTATGTTAGCCAATACAAAACTGTAGAATTTCTCATTGGAAAGCAAAAAGGAGTTGAGTCTCCAAAGAGGTCGTTCTCTAATGTTTAAAGGAAAATCTAGGTCCAGTATCACAGGCGAGTGACCTGATATTACTATGGGAGTATATTCAATTTTCTTAACCATAGGAATAAAGGAGCTGTCTATATAACGAACCTTTCTGCACCTGATCAACGAGAGATGCCAATTGTCACTTCCAAGCACCCTTTCGTTACCTTGTTCAATTCCAATCAAAATTAAGTAAGGATATTAATATTTTCTTCCACAGATCCCTCCTTGTTGATGGTTATGATCAACACTTATATTATAGTAAGAAAGGATTTTAATATTGTTTCCCTTTGCTACATCACCATCCGATGATGCATGAGCTTCACATTTAATAACTGCAATTTGTCAATTGGATGGGATCCAATGAATGTAAGACCAGTTTATCATGCTCAATAGTCTTTCGTGTTGATGTGATGAACCCTCTATTTTTCTATAACTGCCCAAAGTCATGTACAACCCCAAACACATAGCGAGAATTGGTGGAGATATTAGCACTTTGATCTTTTGCCAATATGCAGGCATGAGTCAGGGCATACAGCTCAGCTGCCTGAGCAGGTGGTAAAGTATCTGCCTCCAGCACTTGGTGTGACGTGACCACCGCATATCCCGCTGATAATCGATCATCGCTAGGTCGGTGTGAAGAGCCAATAGGACCAGGTTAGGGTTATCAATCGGATTACTCTGGGGAGCCGGGGAATGGCAGTGGCTTCCACAAGCAATAGACAATCTTGGTCACATCCTTCTTCTGGCAGTGGTACAGGTAGCTGGGTTTATAGCAGGTGATCGCTGATAAGTATAGTTCGGATGTGATAAAAGGATAACTTCATATCCTGTTCTTCTAGTGGCTGTGAAATGTTGTGTAGCTGCTGAGTTCAATAATAACATCATGGCATGAGGAACATGAGGAACGGGTGATGAAGAACGATAGGGATTGATTTTTCTATCATCATAGCTGTTGCCACTACAGCTCACGGGCAGGCTGGCATGCCATTTACTACAGCTAGTAAAGCCGCGGAATTATAGGCTACCGGTCTTTTTCATAGTTCAGAGGGCACTTGGACCAGAGCCATTGGTAACCTTGACAGATCCTCAGTAGACGGCTGTTGCTTTTCAAAAATAGTGTCCCATTCCTTTCTGACCCATGTGATCTTTCCTTCTGTGTCATTAAAGAAGTCAATCTGGACCTCTCCTTTTGCCATTGGTAACTTTAAAACATGAATTGATTGTTTGTCCTTCAGCTTTTTTTTCAGCTGGTGTCTTCTTTCCATCCCCACCCATTTCCTTATTATTTCCATCAATTTTAAAGTTATACACAGCACTCCAACTATAACTAATAACACTGCCACTGCAAATATTAATTGTGCTCCCATCTCACCAAACCATTTCTTTTTTAGAGATCTTTTTTAGAGATGAGGAGGACAGAGACAGCTTATAACTTCCCCCATCCGGCCAATCGTTTGATTGATCAGTTAGATTACCACAAAAATTTACCCCACATTGGTCATCTTCGTTCTTTTTGATGACTACATTTGCTGGCGATACCGGTGGAACAATGGGATCTCCTACCTCTTCCCGGTGTCTTATGGTATTTTTTATCACCTTGGCAATGTTCTCTTATCTGCATCTTTCCCTCCTGGACCATCAGATTTCTCCGATTAACTACTGTTGTCTCCCGTATTCTTTTCATAAGTCTGTAAAAGAAAAGTTAGGTTTCCGCGAGCAATGTCTTATAATATTCTATTCACAGGTTTTACTCCATCCGCAAACATCGAAGTCACCTTTCAATTTCTATAGCACGCTTTACAGCACCTGCTTCAATTTATCTTCTACGCCCAGCATGAGTAAATTAATCTTCTCCGCTATTTGGCCTCACCCCACAGGGCTCAGCGTGAGTCACCAGCCAGATAAGCTAGGTTGTCTGGGGGCTCAGCGTGAGTCACCAGCAAGATAAGCTAGGTTGCCTGGGGGCTCTCCCTCCTCTCTGACAAGCCCTCCTGTCCCCTTTCAGTTAGGACTATTTTATCATTCCCTTTTATTGCCCACTTGTATTTATTCGAATCACATTACAATTGGGATCCTACCGACTGCGCCAAATTCTGTGGAAGAAATTAATTTAGAGGGAAATTAAAGGAAAATGAAAAGAGGAGACTTTGCAGGTTTGCTTCAAGAGACTTTATTGCATGATATCATGGAGAGATGGCGGCAGTAAACTGCCCACCTGGTCTCTGATTTCACAGCAGAATTAGCCGACAGTTATACTGTGCAGTAAACAACTTTTGATTTTTGGTAGATACAACTTTACGAAAATATACTGTCATAATATTAGTCATAACATTCTTTTTGTTTATGTCTATTATTCAACAACAGATGGTTAAGGCAAGTCAAACACAATACAAGGGCAACGACAATATTCTATCTCACCATCCCCTCCCCATTTACAGTAACATTTCTATGCCACTAGCGGTACTGTAACTTCTCACAAAGGAAAACAAGCTTCGTTATCTCCTCCAATATTTCATGTTTACATTTACCATCCTCCCTTCAACACCCTTCAACACATTCCTAGACAAGAGGTAATATGTCTAATCTTACTTTTCCGATTCCCACGAACCTCTTCTGCACCTGGTGAGCGAGAGATGCCAATGATCACATCCAAGCACCCTTTCGTTACCTTGTTCAATTCCAATCAAAATTAAGTAAGAAAGGATATTAATATTTTCTTCCACACAGCCTCAAAGTACTGTGGACTTTGTTTTGGCTGCACTATCCAAGGACACTGTGGGAAGCTAGTGAGGAAATTGCAGGTGAGCTGGCTGAGATTTATGAGTCATTAAATACAGGTGAAGTGTCGGAAAACTGGAGGGTGGCAAATGTTGTGCCTCTATTCAAGAAGGGCTCCAGTCTAACATGGGCAGGACCTACACAGTAAATGGTAGGGCTCTGGAAAGTATTGTAGAGCAGAGGGATCTAAGAGTGCTGATACATAGTTTCTTGAAGTTGGCGTCACAGGTAAATGGGGTAGTTTAAAAGGTTTTGGCACAAGAGTCAGAGAAAAGAGTACAGAGGTTGGGAGGTCATATTGCAGTTGTGTAAGACGTTGGTGAGACCACACTGAGTATTATGTTCAGTTCTAGGCTGCACATTGTTGGAAAGATGTTAAATTGGAAAGGGTGCAGAAAGGATTTGCAAAGATTTTGCCAGGACTCGAGGGTCTGACCAAAAGGGAGAGGTTGAGTAGGCTAGGACTCTATTCCCTGGAGCGCAGGAGGTTGAAGGGTGATCTTATAAAGGTGTATAAAATTATGAGAGGAATAGATTGGATGGACGCACAGTCTCTTGCCCAGAGTGAGAGAATCGAGAACCAGAGAGCATAGGTTTAAGGTGAAGGGGGAAAGATTTTACAGGTATGATTTTTAGATTTAGAGATACAGCGCAGAAACAGGCCCTTCGGCCCACCGGGCCCGCGCCGCCCAGCGATCCCCGCACACTAACACTATCCTACACCCACTAGGGACAATTTTTACATTTGCCCAGCCAATTAACCTACAAACCTGCACGTCTTTGTGTGGGAGGAAACCGAAGATCTCGGAGAAAACCCACGCATGTCACAGGGAGAACGTACAAACTCCGTACAGACGGCGCCCGTAGTCAGGATCGAACCTGAGTCTCCGGCGCTGTATTTGCTGTAAGGCAGCAACTCTACCGCTGCGCCACCGTGCCGCCTGTATCTGAGGGGTAACTTGTTCACACAAAGGGCGATGGGTGTATGGAACCAGCTGCCAGAGGAAGTAGTTAAGGCAGTGACAATTGCAACATTTAAGATATTTTACAGGTATCTGAGGGGTAACTTGTTCACACAAAGGGCGATGGGTCAAGTCAAGTCAAGTCAAGTCAATTTTATTTGTATAGCACATTTAAAAACAACCCACGTTGGCCAAAGTGCTGCACATCTGATTGCCAGAGGAGGTAGTTAAGGCAGTGACAATTGCAACATTTAAGAAATAGTTACACAGATACATGGATAGGACAGGTTTGGAGGGATATAGGCCAAATGCAGGCAGATGAGAATGGTGTAGCCTGGACATGTTGGTCGATGTGGGCAAGTTGGGCCAAAGGGCCTGTTTCCATTCTGTATCACTCTCTGACTCTACATACTTTGGTTTGCACTATTATGGTTACTTATAACTAATTATTCATGTATCGTATTATTGGTTATTGTGTATTTATTTGCATGTTGTGTTAACGGGCCTGTTAAATAGACCTGCTACTGTAAGTAAGAATTTAATTTTTTCATTGCTTTCAGCCCAACTTGTCCATGCCAACCAAGATGCCCCTTCAAAGTTGGTCCCATTTGCCCCATATCCCTCTAAAACTTTTCTGTCCATCTACCTGTCTAAGTGCACTTTAACTGTTGTTATTGTACCTGCTTCAGCTACTTCCTCTGGCAGTTGGTTCCATATACCTACCACAAACAGTGAAAATATTGCCCTTCAGGTTCTTGTAAAATCTTGCCTCTCTTTCCTTAAACATATATCTTCTAGATCATGATTCATCTACCCTAGGTAAAATACTGTAAGCATTCATCCTGACTTTATACACCTCTATAAGATCACCCCTCAGCCTCCTGCACTCCAAGGAATGTAGTCCTAGCCTGCTCAACCTCTCTCTATAGCTCAGAACACTCTGTCTCTTTCCTCTTCCTTCCTGCCTCTGGACACTTGATGCTTGTCTTTTGACTCTTGACTCTTGGAGGTTCTGTTGATGAATGAATAAAACCCACCCAACCAACACAACATCCAGTACACCAATCAAGTTCAAAATTAGCCAAATCAGACAATTTCAAATGGCGTCAAATGTAGAGCTCATTCCTCACAAATCAACAAGGGGTGGAAGGTTCCAAATGCACTCCAAGTATAGGTATTCATACGAGATGTACAACATTGGCCCTTTACGATGTCCTGAGATCATTAAAGATGCTATATGAATACATTGATGCGTCTGCCATGGGTATGGTCTCAACTCCGCCTCTCCTGTTTCAGATCCTCCATCGGTATCCACAACCTTAAGTTGTATTTTCAAATCATCCCATTTTATGCCAGCTCATCTTTGAAGCAAAGAAGGTTGAGATGAGATTTGACAAAGGTTATGACAGGTTAGATAAGGTAGACAAGGTCAATCAGGTCCCATTAGCTGATTTAGATTTAAGGAGTTTTAATCTTTTTTTGTCCATAGTGACTGGCATTGACCTGGAATTCAGCAGGAAAAAAAAGATGATCAAGGATTTCTAGAAGAAACGGAATGAGCACTTGAGGAGAATGAACCTACAGAGCCATCGTGAGTGATGGAATGGATTCTGATCCATAGAGAGCCAGGATAGATTTGATGGGCTGAATGGTCTCCTTTTGCACTAATAGTGAGTGAAAACTACCCTTTACAAACTCAGGAGGCCACGTCATTCCTGATGGACAAGCATTTTGTGCTAAATTTCTGGTGGTTGATGCTGCAATTGCAAGGTCAAAAATGAAAACAAGATCTTTCAGGGTAAAATGCTCCACTTTCTAATCGCAGGAGTTCAATTTCTATTTTTTTAAAAACATTCTGCTGTTATTAAATTAGAAATCTAGGACGAATTAAAATATTTTTCTTACAATTAATGCAAATAGCCAACTCCAGCAGATAGAGGCTTATAATATATTTATAGAGGTCAAAAAACATGCACGCAATGTTAAATATGCATTAGAGACTCAAACGCTTCTTTTTATATCAGTTAATTCTACACCATGTGTATATGTTTGCAGTGGAGATTTGTGGGATGAAGACCATTTAATCTCTGTAGCTAAAAATATTAAGCAGGAAAGATTCCAGAGCAGTTTCAGGCACACATGGTGTGGGCTGGGCTCACATTCTGATCTGGTACGGGACTGGAGATGCGTGCCACGATTAAGATATTCACTCATTGCTCTCTGCAGTCTAAGCCATCTGACAATCCCTACTGCTGCGCCTGCAGTCCTGTTTGCTTCAATAGATTGCGAGTGTCTGCTCACTTTCACAGTACAGATAAATATGGAAAACTTCTTACAAAGACAAGAATGTGTTTGCAATCATCGTGCGTTGCAGTGCCCACCACCAAATGGGTGACGCTATGTTTCCACGTTCTAGCACAGCTTTGATCCCACATGTCATTTTTCATGCTGAAATTTCAAATTCTCTGTACTGTAGCCATCATGATATTCATATTCACCATACCAATGCTATCATTCATACTGGCAAGTTTAGATTCAGTACATCACGGCCATCATTGATGTTGCGGTTTTAGATTCCCCACACCAATCCCATAATTCATGTTCTTTATATTGTCTCTTCAACGTTAGTTGCCTCTGGAATTTGTTTTAAACTTTCAGTTTGTCAGTGGTTTCTATTATGAATGAGGGCCACAGCTGCTTTAGAGATACAGCATGGAAACAGGCCCTTCGGCCCATTGAGTCCGCACCAACCAGCAATCACCTCGCACGCTAACACTATCCCACACTGGGACAATTTTACAATTTTTACCGAAGCCAATTAACCTATAAACCTGTACATCTCTGGAGTGTGGGAGGAAACCAGAGCACCCGGAGAAAACTATACAGTCACAGGGAAAATGTATAAACTCTGTACAGACAGCACCCGTGGTCTGCATCAAAACCGGGTCTCTGGCGCAGTAAGGCAGCAACTCTACCGTGCTGCCCTCAAATTTCTTTTGATTAGGAGACTACACTTGGTCTGTGGCACGTGTCTGATATCCACCTCTTTGTGATTCAATTAGTTTTAGTTATGAAGACACTGGCCCATGTTAAGGTCCTAAATTAAGGCAAGGACGATTTTAGAAGCATTAGAGTCATGGAGCATGGAAATAGGCCTTTCAGCCCAACTTGCCTATGCCGACCAACAGGCCCTATCAACACAGCTGCCACCCCCAGTGTTTGATCCATATCCAGTAGTAGATGTCCATCCTGCCCTTAAACATACTTGGACCATCTCCGACATCTCCCTACTGTTTCTGGATCTCACCATCTCCATCACAGGAGACAGACTAGTGACCGACATCTACTACAAACCCACTGACTCCCACAGCTATCTGGACTACACTTCTTCCCACCGTGTCTCCTGCAAAAAGTCTATCCCTTACTCCCAATTCCTCCGTCTACGCCGCATCTGCGCCAGGGATGAGGTGTTTCACACTAGGGCATCAGAGATGTCCTCATTCTTTAAGAAACGGGGCTTCCCCTCTTCCATTATAGATGAGGCTCTCACTAGGGTCTTTTCTACATCCCGCAGCTCCGCTCTTGCTCCCCCTCCCCCCACTCGTAACAAGGACAGAATTCCCTTTGTCCTCACCTTCCACCCCACCAGCCAGCGGATCCAACAAATCATCCTCCAACATTTCCGTCACCTACAACGGGACCCCACATCTTCCCATCCCCTCCCCTTTCTGCGTTCCGCAGAGACTGTTCCCTCCGTAACTCCCTGGTCCACTCGTCCCTTCCTACCCAAACCACCCCCTCCCCAGGCACTTTCCCCTGCAACCGCAGGAGATGCAACACCTGTCCCTTTACCTCCCCCCTCGACTTCATCCAAGGACCCAAACAGTCTTTCCAGGTGTGGCAGAGGTTCACCTGCACCTCCTCCAACCTCATCTATTGTATCCGCTCTTCCAGATGTCAACTTCTCTACATCGGTGAGACCAAACGCAGGCTCGGCCATCGCTTCGCTCAACACCTTCGCTCAGTCCGCCTTAACCAACCTGATCTCCCGGTGGCTGAGCACTTCAACTCCCCCTCCCACTCCCAGTCTGACCTTTCTGTCATGGGCCTCCTCCAGTGTCATAGTGAGGCCCACCGCAAATTGGATGAACAGCACCTCATATTTCGCTTGGGCGGCTTACAGCCCAGTGGTATGACTTCTCTAACTTTAGATAGCTCCTCTGTCCCTCTCTTTCTCTCCCCCTTCCCAGTTCTCCCACTGTCTTCCTGCCTCCACCTATATCCTTTCTTTATCCCGCCCCCCCTGACATCAGTCAGAAGAAGGGTCTCGACCCGAAACGTCACCCATTCCTTCTTTCCATAGATGCTGCCTGACCCGCTGAGTTATTCCAGCATTTTGTGATACCCACAATTCTGTGATTTCTTGACTGTGCAGTGTCCTTTCCTTGAACATACCCCATCACCTGTGTTAAGAAGAGACTGATGATCAGGGAAAGGATTCCAGCATGTTTAGTTTAGTTTCGTGATACAGCGTGGAAACTGCCCCTTATGGTCCACCGAGTCTGCACCGACCAGCAATCCTCGCACACGAACGCTATCCTACACACACTAGGGACAATTTACATTTATACCAAGCCAATTAACCTACAAACCTACTCCAGCATTTTGTGTCTACATTCGATTTAAACCAGCATCTGCAGTTATTTTTCCTACAAAGCTGTGGGAGGAAACCGAAGATCTCGGGGTGAAGGTACAACCCAGACAGCACCCATAGTCAGGATCGAACCTGGGTCTCTGGCACTGTGAGGCAGCAACTCATCATGGTGACGAGGTTTTCTGGTTTCTGGGCTCACCTCCGCTGCCATGTTTGCAAACCCAACTGTTACTGGTGACTTGGATATCTACACCACCTAGAAGAGATATCATCCAACTGACCTTTGTAAACTAGATTAACTCAAGATCAACATGCCACACCCTCATTATAGTGTCTGCAATCTCTGTGTTGCTAGACACAAAATACTGGAGTAATTCAGCGGGTCAGGCTGCATCTCTGGAGAAGAATAGGTGACATTTCAGGTCGAAACCCTTCTTCAGACTGAGAGTCAGGGGAAGGGAAAACATGAGATATAGTAGGTAAATAGAACAAATGAATGAAAGATATGCCAAAAGCAACGAATATCAAAGAAAGTTGGAACCCACAATGGTGGCTGTAGGTTGGCTGTTGGCTGTTGGTGGTAACAAATTATACAGCCAGTGAAACTTAACAGACAACAGTGAAACTAGCCCGATGACTAGGGTGGGGGTGGGACAGAGAGAGAGGGGATGCAAAGGTTACTTGAAGTTAGAGAAATCAATATTCATACTGCTAGGGTGTAATCAGAACAGAAAGGTCAGTGTGGGAATGGGGGAGTTAAAGAGTTTGGCAACCAGGAGATTGCGTTGTCCAAGGTGGACTGAGTGGAGGTGTTCAGAGAAACGATCGTCCAGTCTGGGCTTGGTCTCGCCAAGGTATAGGAGTCCACACCTGGAACAGCGGATACTACGGAAACAGTAGATGAGGTTGGAGGAGGTGCAAGTGAACCTCTGAATGAAGCAACTGTTATTGAAGGTATAGAACTCTCAATCAACAGCAATGGCTGGTGTCATACTACATTGCATTTAAATCCATGATGCACATTTACATAGAATTATTTTAGGTAGCTTTGCTGAAGGTAAATGGGAGACCAGAATTATCCTGACTTAGGGGTCATCAGCCACAGGGAGAGGTTGGACAGACTTGGATTGTTTTTCTGGAATGCTGGAGGTTGCGGGTGAACATGATAAAAGTATATATAACAATGTGAAGCATTATTAGTGTGGAAAAATCAAAAACTGGAGGACATAGCTTTAAGGTGAGAGGTGCAAAGTGTAAAGGAGATGTGTGAAGCAAGTTTAGTTTTTACACAGAAGGTGGGTGCCTGGAACACACTGACGGGGGTGGTGATTGAAGCAGATACATTAGTGGCATTAAAAAGACTTTTGGATAGCCAGATAGATATGCAGGAAATATAGAGATATGCTGTATGTGCAGATAGATAAGTGATGGTCCCGGCATCATGCAGTTTTTCTGCAGTTGTATATTCTTCTGCAGTTGTATAGGGCCCTAGTAAGACCACATCTGGAGTATTGTGTACAGTTTTGGTCTCCTAATTTGAGGAAGGACATCCTTGTAATTGAGGCAGTGCAGCGTAGGTTCACGAGATTGATCCCTGGGATGGCAGGACTGTCATATGAGGAAAGATTGAAAAGACTAGGCTTGTATTCACTGGAGTTTAGTAGGATGAGAGGGGATCTTATAGAAACATATAAAATTATAAAAGGGCTGGACAAGCTAGATGCAGGAAAAATGTTCCCAATGTTGGGTGAGTCCAGAACCAGGGGCCACAGTCTTAGAATAAAGGGGAGGCCATTTAAAACTGAGGTGAGAAGGAACTTTTACGCCCAGAGAGTTGTGAATTTGTGGAATTCTCTGCCACAGAGAGCAGTGGAAGCCAAATCACTGGATGGAGAGATTTAAATAGAGCTAAATAGAGTTAAATAGAGCTCTAGGGCCTAGTGGAATCAAGGGATAAGGGGAGAAGGCAGGCACGGGTTATTGATTGTGAATGATCAGCCATGATCACAATGCTGGCTGGCTCGAAGGGCCGAATGGCCTCCTCCTGCACCTATTTTCTGTTTCTATGTTTCATGCTCGGCACAGACATTATGGGCTGAATGGCCTGTTGTTCTATGTTCTACGTGAGTGAGTATTAGAACTGGGAGGTGACTGATGGGAATGTGGGGAGAATAAAAGGGATGAGTATAGAATTAGTCTGGATTTTAGTTTGATTCAGCATGGACTCAGTGGGACAAATGGATGTACTGTACGACCATAGGATTCTCAACAAGTGTCTCTAGTGGCAGCATGTAGTAAGGTTGCATATTGCTTGGTCCCTTAACTTTTAACCCTGTTTTACCACTCTTTCAATATTACTTGATTTCAAGAAACGGAATAACTTTTTTTAAAGTGTTGATAACACTTTTATACATTTTAACCTTACAAAGGATGGAGACAAGAGGTAAAAAAGGTTCTCCAAAAAAAGACCGTGGTGAAGGCATGGCGTCAGATCCCAGTACTTTAGAAGCAATAGCGACACTGAGTGATAAACTAGATAAAAGCTTCTGCGGCTTGCAAGCAATGAAAGAAGTTGGAAACAAGCTGAAAGAAGTTGAAAACAAACTGAGTGTGTTACAAGCCGAGTCTCGCGAACAGAAAGAATAAATTGCTAATTTGCTAATCCTGGGTCAGGAAAGAGATGCGAAGATTGCTGCATTGGATGTTTATTACGATTTTATATTTTAGTTTCTTCTTTCTCTTACTATTATAGTTATCCTTTTTTCAATTGTTTGATTTCATAAATAATTAAGAATTTAACCTGATGAGTTATTTTTTATTATTTTTTGGAACATTAACATGATGGTATCATATCTTAAATTTTCCGTTTTTTAAGATATTGTTATTTTTCAGAATATTAATATGATGGTATCATACCTTAACCTTTAAGATTTTTAAGATATTGTTTTTTATTTTTAATGACCCACTTTGGGTTTTTCAGAATAAGTAAGAAAAAGGACGTCCTTGTAATTGAGGCAGTGCAGCGTATGTTCACGAGATTGATCCCTGGGATGGCAGGACTGTCCTATAAGGAAAGATTGAAAAGACTAGGCTTGTATTCACTGGAGTTTAGAAGGATGAGAGGGGATCTTATAGAGACATATAAAATTATAAAAGGACTGGACAAGCTAGATGCAGGAAAAATGTTCCCAATGTTGGGCAAGTCCAGAACCAGGGGCCACAATCTTAGAATAAAGGGGAGGCCATTTAAAACTGAGGTGAGAAGGAACTTTTTCACCCAGAGAGTTGTGAATTTGTGGAATTCTCTGCCACAGAGGGCAGTGGAGGCCAAATCACTCGATGGGTTTAAGAGAGAGTTAGATAGAGCTCTGGGGCTAGTGGAATCAAGGAATATGGGGAGAAGTTGATTGTGGATGATCATCCATGATCATAATGAATGGTGGTGCTGGCTTGAAGGGCCGAATGGCCTCATCCTGCATCTATTTTCTATGTTTCTGTTTCTAAAAACAAGAGGACAACGAGGGGGGTGAAGATCACTCGGAATAAGGGACAACGGAGAAGCCAATGTTGTCCCTTTGTTCAAGAGGAAAGTAGAGAACATCCAGGAATTATAGGCCGGTGAGTCTGATATCATGGGCAGGGAAGCTATCTTTTCGTTAGGCTTTACTCATATTTAGGAGCGAATGGGCTAATCAGGAAGGCTGGGCTTTGTGTCATACTAGCACGTCATACCAACGTGATTTGGGTTTTTGCGGAAGTGATGACGGTGATCAAAGAGAGTATGGCATAGATGTTGTCTAAATGGATTTTTAGTAAGTCAGTCGATAAAGTTCCACATGGTAGGCTGATGCAGAAGATTAGGATTCATGGGGTCCAGTGACCTGGTCATATGGGTTCAGAACTGGTTAACACATAGAAGACAGGGGTTGTGGAGGAAGGATGTTAATCTGTCTGGTGGTCTGTGACTGGTGGAGTTCTACAGGGATCTATGTTGCGACCTCTGTTGTTTTTGCTATATATAAAATACTTGGATGTAAATACAGATGGGTTGGTGAGTAAATTTGCAGAAGACATCAAAATTGGTGGTCTTGGAGGAAGGTTGTCAAAGTAAACAATGGGATATAAATTAGTTACCAAATTGGTGGAGAAATGGCAAATGGCATTTCACCTGTCCAAGTGTGAGATGTTGCAATTTGGGAGGTTGAATGTAAGGGGAAAGTATACAGCTAATGGTAAGACCCTTAACAGCATTGATGTACGGAGGAATCTTGAGGTTCAAATCCATAACTTCCCAATAGTGTACGGTGTGCTTGCCTTCACTGGTGAGGTATTGAGTATAAGTCAGGAAGTTATGATGTATCTTTGTAGGCTATTGGTTAGGTCGCATTTGGAGTATGGCGTGCAGTTCTGGTTGGCCCATTACAAGAAGGATGTGGAGTGTTTGGAAACGTTAAAACAGGTTACAAACTACTCATCTTCCTTATAATTTTCAAACTTTCCTGCATCACTGCGTAAAAAGACGCCCTGGAAATCTCATTAAACATTCCCCTCACCTTATAGCTGTACCCTCTAGTTTTTAGTTTTAGTTATAGTTTTAGAGATACAGCGTGGAAACAGGCCCTTCGGCCCACCAGTGATTCTCGCACACTAACACTATTCTACACACACAAGGAACAATTTAAACTTATACTAAGCTAATTACCTTACAAACCTGTACGTCTTTGGAGTGTGGAAAGAAACCGAAGATCTCGGAGAAAACCCACGGCAACTCTACCGCTGCACCGCCCTGGGATAAAGGCTATGACTATCTACCCTTTCTGTGTCCCTCATAATTTTATATACTTCTGTCAAGTCTCCCCTCAACCTCTGATGTTGCAGAGAAAACAATCCAAGTCTACCCAACCTCTTTCTGTAGCTGATACCCTCTAATCCAGGCAGCATTCTCGTAAACCTCCTCTATATCTTCTCCAAAGCCTTCACACTTTTCCTGTAAGAAGTGCAGGTGCAACTTCAAATCACGACAATCACATCTGAAACAATGAAACCCCAGAGCATTAAGCTGACCCTCTTACAACTGCACTTCCATAATAGCCACAACATCAAAGTCTGAATTATTGATCCAGGCTGTAAGTTTATCTGCTTTCTTTCAATACTCCTTGCATTGAAATAAA
This sequence comes from Rhinoraja longicauda, assembly GCF_053455715.1. Classification (NCBI taxonomy): domain Eukaryota; kingdom Metazoa; phylum Chordata; class Chondrichthyes; order Rajiformes; family Arhynchobatidae; genus Rhinoraja; species Rhinoraja longicauda. Next base: position 27,310,416 of record NC_135985.1, read on the forward strand.
CACCCTTCAGCCTATCAGCTTCAGCATATTCCTTCACCTCTCCCTGCCCATCCTTCCGTTGACACTTTATGGCCCTAACCTGAACCTTCTCATCACTCCCTCCAATTTGTGATCTGCTACTCTGGTTCCCAACCTCTCTAGAGGTTCCCTGCCTTTCTAGATTAAACCCTCCTGAGTAGCACTGGCAAACCTCCGTGCAAGGATACTGGTGCCCCTCCAGTTCAGATGCAACCAATCCCTCTTGTACAGGTCACCACTGCCCCAGAGCAGATCCCAATTATCTAAAAAGCTGAATCCCTGCTCCCTGCACCAGCTCCCAAGTCACACATTCATCTGTCCTGTCTTCCTGTTCCCACCCTCACTAGCATGTAGCACCAGGTGTAATCCAGAGATTACTATCCTAGGCATCCTACACAACACTATATTCACGTGGCGGCGCCTAACGGCAGCGGCTGACTAGCAGTCTGTCCGTCTTTGTCCAGGGGAGCAGGCCTGTTGTGGAGGGGAGCGGCCCAGGGGAGACCTGCACTCTCTGCCGACTCCCTTACCTGGCGGCCACCCATCTACTTGCTGCCTGTATCGTAGACATGATGTCCTCACTGTAACTCCTGTCTATGACACTCTCACACCCCCCGATAATCCTGAGCTCATCCAGCTGCAGATCCAGTTCCCAAACGCAGTCCTTAAGGAGCGGCAGCTGAACACACATTGCAGGGACAGTCCACATGGGCACTGGAAATCCCCCTGACTTCCCACATCCTGCAGGAAGAACATTCCACTATCCCACCTGCAGTCTCAATAACATCCAAACTAACAGACTTACACAGAAACTCGGTCCTTATCTCAACCTGCTGTTCCCCTTTCCTCAACTCGTCTCGCCAAAACCTCAGCCAAAACCACAGTTCTGCACTTAGCCTCAACACAGCATTTCACCTCAATAAGGCCACTCCCAATTGGCTGCTCCACTAATCCTTCCCTTCCTTTTGTGCAGGAAGGAACTGCAGATGCTGGTTTAAACTGAGGATACACACAAAAGGCTGGAGTAACTCAGTGGTGTAGACAACATCTATGGACAAAAGGAATAGGCGATGTTTTGGGTCGAGAACTTTCTTCAGTCTGAGAGTCAGGGGAAAGGGAATAAAGATATATAGTGATGTAGAGAGATGAGAACAAATGAAAGAAAGATAAGCAAAAAAGTAATGATGATAGACAATAGACAATAGACAATAGACAATTCGGCCCCTCGAGCCAGCACTGCCGTTCACTGTGATCATGGCTGATCATTCACAATCAGTACCCCATTCCTGCCCTCTCCCCATACTCCCTGACTCCACTATCATTAAGAGCTGTATCTAGCTCCTGGATAAAGGGAATATGCCATTGTTAGCTGTGGGCTAGGTGAAACTGAGTTACAATGAGACTCAACAAGATGACTGAAACTGGTACAACAACTGGGTGGGAGAGGGATGGAGAGAGCGGAGATGCAAGAGTTACTTGAAGTTAGAGAAATCAATATCATACCATTGGGTTGTAAGTTGCCCAAGCAAAATATGAGGTGCTGTTCCTCCAATTTGTGTTTGGCCTCACTCAGACAATGGAGGAGACCCAAGACAGAAATAAGTATAATGGCCCTTTTGACTCACGTTGTCCTTGTCAGATAGACGTCGTATCTCAAGAATCAATTCAGTGGGCTCCAAGGCACGAACACAAGGAAACTAAATAGTTCACAGTGCTCTGGGCAAAGCCTTGTATCATTGAGAGACCTACTTACCCATTTTTCTCTGCAATTTAAAAAACAATAGGTAATTAACCATTTCTACTGAGCCTTTAGATAGACACAAAAAGCTGGTGTAACTCAGCGGGACAGGCAGCATCTCTGGAGAGATGGGTGATGTTTCAGGTTAAGACCCGAAATATCACCCATTCCTTTGCTCCAGAAGTCCCTCTAAGTTACTCCAGCTTTTTGTATCTATCTTTGGTTTAAACCAGCATCTGCAGTTCCTTCCTACACATTTCTACTGAGCCTTTATATTGAATATGCATATATAAAGTTCTCCTGTATAAATAATACATACCAAACAGAATTCATGAAAATTGCTGTTCGACAGGAACACAATATAAATCTGTTTATTTCATTCTCTTTTGTGTGCAGATTTGGTGTTCATTTTGAACTAAGTCTAATATTTCTCTGGAAAAGTTTTATGAAAGATCACATGACATTAATTAGAGTCATAGCAAGATGCGTCAAGGAAGCAGGCCCTTCAGCCCATCAAGTCTTTGCTGACCACTAGCCATCCATTTACACTAATTTACATCAATCCTTTAAAAAAAAATTCTCCCAACATTCAGATCACATCCCCCAGATTCTACCACTGCCTGTATGTGGGCCAATTCACAGTGGTCAATCAGCCTTTCTACTGCATGTCTTTGTGACATTATAGCACCCAGAGTAAACCTACACAGTCACAGGGAAAACGGGCCAACTCTACACAGACAGCATATAATTCAGGATTAAACATGGGTCGCTGTGAGGCAGTGGCTCTATTTGTGCATCACTGTGTCACCCTGAGCCTGCCGTGGCTGTAGAGGAAGCTCTGGGAAATACCCTAACTTGTAGTCCAACTGGACTCACTTGGCCTCCTGAAGCTAGAAGACAATGCTCAGAGTTTCTAACATCAGCTTCATGAATCGGTACCTTTGTCAAGCTGCCACTAATGATAAGGTCCATAGGATCTCGACAAAAGGTCATCGCAAAACTACAAGCACAATAGAAATACTGCATTTCATTTTCACCGGTCATAACGCGTCATAGTCATACAGTATGGAAACAGGCCCTTCGGCCTAACTTTCCCACACCGACCAACATATCCCATCTACACTAGTCCCACTTGCCTGCATTTGGCCCATATCCCTCTAAACCAGTCCTATCCATGTACCTGTCTAATTGCTTCTTAAACGTTGTGATAGTCCCAGCCTAACTCCTCCAGCAACTCGTTCTATACACCCATCACCCTTTGCGTTACCCCTCAGATTCCTATAAAATCGTTCCTCTTTTACCTTAAACCCTTTGGTTCTCGTTTCCTCCATTCTGGGCAATAGACTGTGCATCCACCCAAAATATACAACTGTCATGATTTTACACACCTATTATACCAATATACAACTGTCATGATTTTACACACCTATTATACCTATTATATACTGGCAACCGATTTATCTTCAGACATAAGTCACTCACAGCTTGGACGCTGAGCTCTTTGTCACTGGACTAGCAGGAAGCTTACATACACGAGTGGAAGGTCACATACACTGTGAGCTCTGAAACATACGAACCTTTGCTCACACCCCATGTTTATTTCCAATTGTAGCCACTCAGCATCATGTGGTGACTGCATGGTGATGCAGTGTATCCCCACAAGTAACAGGTTCCTGCTAAATGAACATGTTCAACATGAATCACATCAGAATACTTCAACACAATAACTATCTTGCACAAACACCAGGCTAGTTTCTAAATCTGCAAGTAGATAAGTGCACTTCTCTGTCACATTGGTTTTCTTTGCCTTCCCTTTATCCATGGAAGAGAAGACTTACATTTTAAATCTTTTACCTTGTGTAGTAAAGAAGACATACAGAATGATTGCCTTCATTTGTCAGATCATCGAGTAGAACAGTCAGGAACTCATAATGCATCTTTATAAGACTTTGGTTAGGCTGCATTTAAAGTATTGCTTGCAGTTCTGGTCACCCCATTACAGGAAGGATGTGGAGGCTTTGGAAAGGGTGAAGGTTCACTGGAAAGATGCCTGCATTATGGGTAATAGCTGCAGAGAAAGATGACACAAATGGATTAATTTTCTTTGGAACATTTCTTTGGAACGCCAGAAGTTAGGGGGGACCAAATAGAAGTATATAAAATTATGAGGCATAGATGGGGTAGATAGAACCCAGAATGTAAAGAACAAATACTAGAAGGCATAGCTTTAAGGTGAGAAAGGCAAAGATTAATTGAGATGTGTGAGGCAAGTTTTCTTACATAGAGTAGTGAGTGCCTGGAACGCACTTCCAGGGGTGGAGGTGGCATTTAAGAGAATTTTGGATAGGCACAGGGATATGGATAAGGAATGAAGGGATAAGGAATGAAGGGATATGGATTATGTGCAGATAGGTAAGAGTTGGTCTTTGGCATCATGTTTGGCACAGACATTGTGAGCCAAAGGACCTGTCCTGTGCTGTATTGTTCTATGTTATGTGTACTATGAGGTAGCAGGTTTCAAGTAGGGTTCCAAGACCCAGTGTTTATAGGTTGTACTGACAGGTGGCAGGTTCAATGGGGATAGGCTACTTGCAGGAATGGAGAACGGACAGGAGGTGCGTAGTTGAATCCTGCAGAAGGATGGAAGTGGCATTTTCATATTTCATATTATTTATTTTCATATTTCAGATACAGTGCAGAAACAGGACTTTTCGGCCCACCAAGTCCGTGCCACCCAGCGATCCCCGCACATTAACACTATCCTACACACACTAGGGACAATTTTTTACATTTACCCAGTCAATTAACCTACATACCTGTACGTCTTTGGAGTGTGGGAGGAAACCAAAGATCTCGGAGAAAACCCACGCAGGTCACGGGGAGAACGTACAAACTCCGTACAGGCAAGCACCCGTAGTCAGGATCGAACCTGAGTCTCTGGCGTCTCTGTCTAGTCCTGTTCAGCATCATAGAACTCCACTGCATTGCTCAAAGACCACTTGGTCTCTCCAGCAGCTCTAGGTCACTCCCCCATACCAACAATGGACCTCTGCTCTATTTCCCCCCTGCTCAATCCACACCATCAATCAAGGCCTCTTCACCTACCTGACCTTCTCTGAGCTTGCTCACCTCCAGACCGGTTCCTCCACCGACTCTCCCCATCTACCAATCCTTCAGCCCACAATGTCTGTTGCAAACATGATGCCGAGGTGAACTCGTATCGGTCTGCACATAATCCATATCCCTCCATTTGCTGTATATCCATGTGCCGATCACAAAGCCTCTTAGACCCCACCAGTACCTGTGGCAGCGCATTCTGTCTGGGTCCCCACCACTCTCTGCAAAACATGTGCCTCGCACATTCCCTTTAAACTTTGCCCTCTCACCTTAAAGCTGTGCTCTCTTGTATTTGATATTTACATTCTGGGAGAAAGCTTCTGACTCTGCGGCTCACCGCTGGACCCGCTGGACCCGCTGGACCCGGCCAGCCGCCACGAGGCTGCGACCCACAGCCCCCCTGCCACCGGGAGATGCCGGGCCCACGTTCACTGCCTCCCCGGATGTTCACACGCCAGGACCACTGCCACCAGCACCTCACACCCTCCCCACAGCCTCCCCACCAGCACCCCACACCCTCCCCACACCCTCCCCACCAGCACCCCACACCCTCCCCACCAGCACCCCACCGCCTCCCCACCAGCACCCCACCAGCACCCTCCCCACCAGCACCTCACACCCTCCCCACCAGCACCCCACACCCTCCCCACCAGCACCCCACCGCCTCCCCACCAGCACCCCACCAGCACCCTCCCCACCAGCACCTCACACCCTCCCCACCAGCACCCCACACCCTCCCCACCAGCACCCCACCGCCTCCCCACCAGCACCCCACCAGCACCCTCCCCACCAGCACCCCACAGCCTCCCCACCAGCACCTCACAGCCTCCCCACAGCCTCCCCACCAGCACCCTCCCCACCAGCACCCCACAGCCTCCCCACCAGCACCCCACAGCCTCCCCACCAGCACCTCACAGCCTCCCCACAGCCTCCCCACCAGCACCTCATAGCCTCCCCACAGCCTCCCCACCAGCACCTCATAGCCTCCCCACCAGGAGGGCCGTCTCCTCACATGGGTTTCAGACACTGTTCCAGGCAAGGACCACTGACTCCATTGATCCTCACCTTCAACTCCCCCCACCCCATGCCCCCCCCCAACGGCAGGCTGGGGTCGTCGACTTACCGGGTTCCACACTGTCAGCTGCAACAACATCACTTGGACCACTGCCCACTGCCCACTGCCCACTGCCCATTGCCCACTGCCCACTGCCCACTGCCCACTGCCCATTGCCCACTGCCCACTGCCCACTGCCCACTGCCCACTGCCCATTGCCCACTGCCCACTGCCCACTGCCCACTGCCCATTGCCCACTGCCCACTGCCCACTGCCCATTGCCCACTGCCCATTGCCCACTGCCCACTGCCCATTGCCCACTGCCCATTGCCCATTGCCCATTGCCCACTGCCCATTGCCCACTCTCCTGGGTCCTACTGCACCCAGATTGAGCCGGTGGCGCGGTCCAGTCGTGGTAGCTCTGCGGGAACTGTGCGTTTTCAACTGGTATGTTTACTTTAAAATTATCCCTAAGTGCTCGAGCGTGTGCTAGCACTTAGCATTAACCAATGTACGACCGGGAAACGCTCGTAAAATTAAACTCGAACGCTACCGGAGCACTATTAAACAGTACACTACTCACCGATATATCAACGTGGCCGATAGAGATCATCAAAGGAGCGCACCGCGGGCGGCAGGTCAGTGGGGGCCGCAGGTCAGTGGGGGCCGCAGGTCAGTGGGGGCCGCAGGTCAGTGGGGGCCGCAGGTCAGTGGGGGCGGCAGGTCAGTGGGGGCCGCAGGTCAGTGGGGGCCGCAGGTCAGTGGGGGCGGCAGGTCAGTGGGGGCCGCAGGTCAGTGGGGGCGGCAGGTCAGTGGGGGCGGCAGGTCAGTGGGGGCCGCAGGTCAGTGGGGGCCGCAGGTCAGTGGGGGCGGCAGGTCAGTGGGGGCGGCAGGTCAGTGGGGGCCGCAGGTCAGTGGGGAAAGTCGGAAAAAACACCGAGGGAAGCGAGGGGGGATTCGGAACAGGCTGAGAGCCCAAGCCTTACGTCCACCTCTGCCCAGCATACTTCTGGCCAATGTCCAGTCCCTGGAGAACAAGCTGGATGACCTCAGGGCAAGGATCAGATTCCAGAGGGACATAAAGAACTGTAACATCCTTTGTCTGACTGAAACATGGCTGACCCCACTGGTGCCTGACCAGGTGATCTGCCCATCCGAGTCCTTCACTGTTTTCCGGGCGGACAGAACGGAAGAATCCGGGAAATCCAAGGGCGGAGGAGTCTGCTTCTTGACCAATAATAACTGGTGTAATCCTGGAAATATTAAGACGCTTTCTCGTTCCTTCTCGCCGGACCTGGAACATCTAACTATCTCATGCCAACCATTCTACCTACCCCGGGAGTTCAGCTCGGTGATCATCACAGCCGTCTATATCCCACCGCATGCGGACACCGACGTGGCACTGTCGACCCTACACGATGTGTTGTGTCAACACCAAAACAAGAACCCTGATGCGGCTGTGCTGGTGGCTGGAGACTTCAATAGGGGAAATCTCAAAAAGGTCATGCCCAACTTCTACCAACACATCACGTGTGTCACCAGGGGGGAAAGAACTTTGGACCACTGCTACACGCCGTTCAGGAAAGGTTACAAGGCCGTTTCTCTCCCTCCTTTTGGGAAATCTGACCACGCTGCCATTTTCCTGCTGCCGGAGTACAAACAACGGATAGTACGGGAAGCGACAGTGACGAGGGACATAAAGCGGTGGTCTGACCATTCAGAGGCCATGCTGCAGGATGCACTGAGCGAAGTCGACTGGAACATGTTCCAAGCAAGTTCCAGAGACGTAAATGAGTTTGCGGAAGCGGTTACGGACTTCATTGCCACAATAGCCGATACCATCATCCCCACGGTAAGGGTCAGTATCTTCCCTAATCAAAAACCCTGGGTGGACAGGTCTATTCGCGTGGCCTTGAATGCTCGCACCGCTGCTTACAACTCCGGTCTGGCATCCGGCAACATGGACCACTACAAGGGAGAGTCCTACCGACTGCGAAGGGCAGTGAAGGATGCAAAAAGGAGGTACCGGGACAAGATGGAGTCACAGATGGAGCAGCAGGACACCAGGCGCCTTTGGCAGGGGCTACGGACTATAACTAGCTACAGGTCCAGCACCCCCTCAACCGGAAGTGCCGGCTCCTCCTTAGCTGATGACCTGAACTCTTTTTATGCACGGTTTGAGACGGGTAACACCACCAGCTCGCCGTCTGAAAACAGCACCGAAGGGGCGCTGGCTAGCGAGGCTGGAGGGGGATCCACCCCCGGGGATGTGCACACATTCTCGGTGTCCGAGCATGAGGTGAGGTGGGCTCTGACGCGTGTGAACACGAGGAAAGCTGGAGGCCCAGATGGTATATCTGGGCGAGTACTAAAGTCTTGTGCTACTCAGCTTGCTCCAGTGCTCACCACAATATTCAACCTCTCCTTGGCAAAGTCCGTGGTCCCTGCATGCTTCAAAAGATCCATTATTGTACCGGTGCCAAAGAATGCCTCTCCAGCGTGTTTAAATGACTACCGACCGGTGGCCCTCACCTCGGTTGTCATGAAATGCTTTGAGAGGCTAGTCAAGAAGCACATCTGCGCCCTCCTTCCTCGCAACATGGACCCACTACAGTTCGCATACCGTCCGAACAGGTCCACGGATGATGCGGTCTCCCAGGTTCTACACACCGCTCTCTCTCATCTGGACAGCCAGGGGGGCTATGTGAGGATGCTGTTCATTGACTTTAGTTCAGCATTCAACACAATAGTCCCCAGCAGACTGGTTGAGAAGCTGCTGGAACTGGGGCTTAGCACCCCTCTGTGTGCCTGGGTCCTGGACTTTCTCACTGCCAGGCCCCAAGTGGTCAGGATGGGGGAACACACATCTAGCTCCCTCACCCTGAACATAGGATCCCCCCAGGGCTGCGTCCTTAGCCCCCTACTGTACTCCCTGTACACACATGACTGTGGGGCCAGGTTCAGCTCAAACTCCATCATCAAGTTTGCTGATGACACTGTGGTGGTGGGCCGGATCTCCAACAACGATGAGAAGGCCTACCGGGAGGAGGTGGCTGATCTGGCACTCTGGTGTCAGGACAATAGCCTCCTCTTGAATGTCACTAAAACAAAGGAGCTGATTGTGGACTTCAGAAGGGCTAAACATCCAAGAACGTACACGCCACTGGAGATAAATGGGTCTACTGTGGACAGGGTGAGCAGTTTTAAATACTTGGGAGTCCGCATCACAGAGGATCTGACGTGGGAAACGCACATTGCCGCACTGGTGGGTAAGGCAAAGCAGCGCCTTTACCACCGTAGACAATTGAGGAAATTCAGAGTGGCTCTGAGGATCCTTCATTGCTTCTACTCTGGGGCTGTAGAGAGCATCCTGTCCGGCAATGTTACAGTCTGGTTTGGGAACAGCTCTGCCCAGGACAGGATGGCCCTGCAGAGAGTAGTGCGTTCGGCAGAATGCACCATGGGAACTACACTCATCCCCCTGCAGGCCCTATACATCAGGAGGTGCAGATCCAGAGCAAGCAAGATCATGAGGGACCCCTGCCACCCCAGTAACGGACTGTTCCAGATGCTACGATCAGGCAAACGCCTCCTCTGTCACGCTGCGAAAACGGAGAGGATGAGACGGAGCTTCTTCCCACAGGCCATCAGGACTGTCAACTTTTATAACCCCAGAGACTACATTTTTGTCGACACTAATAGTAACTTATTAACTTTATTTATATGCTGTAACTGTAATTCTTTTTTGTGCACAACCCGCAGGCATTGCCACTTTCATTTCACTGCACATCGTGTATGTGTATGTGACAAATAAATTTGACTTGACTTGACCCCCTTCCAACAGGGATTCTCAATAACAGCACCACTGAGTACTGCTGCCGTCCCCCTATACCAACTCAGCCACTTCTCCTACACTAGCTCTTATAACCCCATCCTGTCCGGTCCCCAATCTCTCCCAGAGAATATCCCCCACACCCCCTGCCCTCCCCCAAGCCCTCGTCACTCTTGCCCTTTCACCATCCCCCTGACCTCCCCCGTTCCGATGCAGAACAGTCAGCAGATGCCTTCACTTTATTTCCCAATGCCCACACCTCAACAAGTTCCGGGCCTGCCAAGGCGTTGAGCTTGTCTTCCATTGCATCTCGCCTCCGGGCCTTTTTCTGTGGTAAGGAGTTCCCACCTCCCAGCGACGACATCTTCTCGCATTTCCAACATTCCACCCTCTCTTGGACTCTCCCTGCCAGCTATCTAACCTCTCTGGAACTCCCCAACGGCCGACACAACATCAACCATCTTGTCTTCTCCACTCCCCTTAACCCCTCCAATCTCACCCCCTCTAAATGCACAATCCCTCATGGCCTCCGAACGCACAATCCCTTCACTCAATAACCATCCCAACATTGTTAATAAACCTGCCCACAAGGGAGGTGCCCTGGTGGTCTGGCAGACCAGTTCTCGGACACCTCCTCAAACTTACTCCTTGACAATGCCCCCACTGTCAAACACCAGGCCATCATCTTCCAGACTCATCTCCTCTAGTGATCTCCCCTCCACGGCCTCCAGCCTTATCGTTCCTCAGCCCCATGCTGGCCACTTCCATCTCCTTCCCAAAATCCACAAACTGAGCTGCCTTTTCAGTCAGAGAGTGGTGAAGGTGTGGAATTCTCTGCCTCAGAAGGCAGTGGAGGCCAGTTCGTTGGATGCTTTCAAGAGAGAGCTGGATAGAGCTCTTAAGGATAGCGGAGTGAGGGGGTATGGGGAGAAGGCAGGAACGGGGTACTGATTGAGAGTGATCAGCCATGATTGCATTGAATGGCGGTGCTGGCTCGAAGGGCTGAATGGCCTACTTCTGCACCTATTGTCTATTGTCTATTGACCCATCATCTTTGCTTGTTCCTGCCCCACTGATCTCCAAATACTTTAATCCCATCTATCACCACTTGCCCATCCCCATTTACATCCGAGACACCTCAAACGCCATTCAACTTTAATAATCTTCAATTTTTCAGCCCCTATCACCTCATCTGGCTAGGGGCCGAATGGCCTAGTCCTGCACCTATTGTCTATTATCTTTCCTATGGATGTCAAATTCTCCGACACCTCCATTCCCCACCGGGCAGATCTCGAAGTCCACTGTTCTTCTGTGAGTAGAGACGCAATCAGTTTGCCTCCACTAAAACTCTCCTCTGCCTGGCAGAACTTGTCCTCATCCTTGGAGATAAACACAAAATGCTGGAGTAACTCAGTGGACCAGGCAGCATCTCTAGAGAGAAGGAATGGGTGACACTTCGGGCCGAGACCCTTCTTGAAGTTGTCCTCATCCACAACATCTTCTCATTTGTTTCCTTCCACTTACTTTAAGTTAAAAGAGTAGCCATAGGCATTCATAGAGGCCCCAGCTACGTTTGGCTTTTTGTTGGTTAAGAGAAACAGTCCTTATTTCAAATGTACACTGGCACCATCACCCGACTCAATTCAATTCAATTTTCAATTTAAAAACTTTATTGGCATGATAAGATACATCGTAAAGTATAGAACATAACATACATATTTAAAATGCATGAATATAAATACAAGTATACAATGCATGGGTAGATATGCCCCTGTACATATACATATATATGTATATACACGCAATACATTTATAGCCTTTTATCGATTGCTACTCGTTCTTGCAGTTGTAAGCAGTATAGCAAGTTTAGCAGATCAATATTAATTTTCTTAGTGCAAATTGAATTTTTTTTTTTAGATTTAGAGATACAGCGCAGAAACAGGCCCTTTGGCCCACCGGGTCCGTGCCGCCCAGCGATCCCCGCTAACACCATCCTACTCCCACTAGGGACAATTTTTACATTTGCCCAGTCAATTAACCTACATACCTGTACGTCTTTGGAGTGTGGGAGGAAACCGAAGATCTCGGAGAAAACCCACGCAGGTCACGGGGAGAACGTACAAACTCCGTACAGACGGCGCCCGTAGTCAGGATCGAACCTGAGTCTCCGGCGCTGCATTCGCTGTAAGGCAGCAACTCTACTTGGTGAGGGTCTGTCTCTGCTTTATATCTCTACCAGTTGAGAGATAGTCTGCCAATTTATATAATCTCTTTTTAGGGCACGGTAGCATTCTAATCTGCTTTGGCTTTTGGTTACTTTATCCCAATGTTCCAAATAGGTTTCTTTGCATTGTTTAATAATTTGGTTCACTCTAACAGTGTTGATCTGAGACTGGTCAAGGTTTAGCTGAATAGGGGTAGTTAGTCTCAGTACCAACTGACACAGGGACCTCTTTTCTGAGTTCCCCTCTTGGGTTTGGAGGGCTTTGAACTGGAGGGTGTCTGGGGGACTAGATTTAAGGTGATTCCAAAAATTTAATGCTCGTTTCTGGATATTTATAATCAGTGGGTATCTAACTAATTCCGCCCTACATGCGTTTGTTGGTGTTTTCCTTTGGATGCGGAGGATGTTCCGACAACATTCCACATGTAGGGCCTCTGTTGTGTGTTTTTCCCATTTAGTATAGCTGTGGTGACCATACTTCACTACCATAAAGCGCAATGGGCTGAATTACACTGGCAAATATTTTAAGCCAGATTTTAACTCTATCTCCGCTATAACGATGACTGCATTGGGACTGCCTCCTGCATGTGAAGAACCTCTTTGATTTTATTAACCACCACCTCCTCTCAATATCTCCATCTCTGCTGCATCTGCTCCCACAAAGAGCATTTTCATTCAGGAACATAGGAGATATCCTCTTTCTTTAGTAAACGTCTTTCTTTCACAGATAGATCTCTCACCCTTGTCTTCCATAGTTTTTCTCTTTATCCCCTGTCCCCCTAATGGATCAAAGATAGAATTCCTCTGGTCCTTATCTTTTATCCTAGACCGTCCACATCTAGCACATCATTGTCACTATTACACCACCATCAAAAACACATACTGCTCCATTTCCAGACCACACTTTGGTAAATTGGATCATCTGGCTGTGCGTTTTCTCCCTGCTTATAAGCAGAAACTGAAGCGGGAGGATCTGGTACAGTGGTTGTACAGTGCTGGTCTGAGGAAACAAATTAATCCTTTGTGACTGCTTTGGATTTGGTGGGGCCGTCTCCTCACATGGGTAAGGATTCATGGATTGTGTGGCTAACCTACATGAATATGCCAGTGCTGTCACAGCCTTCATCAGCAAGTGTGTAGAGGACTCTGTACCAAAGATGATATGTGTGTTCCCCAACCGGAAACCATGGATGAACCATGAGGTCCACTCCAAGGTGAAGTCCAAGTCAGCAGCGTTCAAGTTAAACAACACTGAGCATGCAAGACATCTATCTACGGCCTTCACAGAGCCAAGAGGGAATTCCGGCCCCAGCTGGGATCTCGAGGCAATGAGACGGAAACCCATAGATTGTGGCAGGGTCTGCACCCTGTAACGAGCTACAAAGTGAAGGCGGGCAGTATCGCTGGCAACAACAGGTATTCCACACCCACTTTGATCAGAAGGTGGGTGGTGGAATGCCACCTGCCCTGCCAGTCTCAGATGCGCCAGTACCGTGGGTTACTGTGCAGATCAGCTGACAGAAGTATTCACGGACATCTTTAACCTCTCATTGTTTCAATCTGAGGTGTCCACCTACTTCAAATGGACCACTATCATCCTATCCTGGACCATTAACTCCAGCCTCCCAGCCAGCACCGATCCAATGCAGTTTGCTTACGTTACAACAGGTCCACAGCAGACACCATCTCCCTGGCCCAAAAAGTATCTCAGATACAATTAGATAACAAGGTCTCCTACAATGGATCCTATGTTAGGAGGATAGACACAAAATGCTGGAGTACCTCAGAATGGGTGACATTTCGGATCGAGACCCTTCTTCAGATTGGCTGCTGTCTGGATGGAGATTGTACGTTCTGCCTGCGACCTGCTTGGGTTTTCTCAAAGATCTTCGGTTTCCTCCCACACTCCAAAGACGTACAGGTTTGTAGGTTAATTGGCTTGGAATAAATGTAAATTGTACTTTGTGTGTGTGGAATAGTGTAAATGTGTAAGAATTGCTGGTTGGCACGGATTCATAGAAATATAGAAACATAGAAACATAGAAAATAGGTGCAGGAGAAGGCCATTCGGCCAGCATCGCCATTTATTGTGATCATGGCTGATCATCCACAATCAGTAACTCGTGCCTGCCTTCTCCCCATATCCATCGATTCCACTCGCCCCTAGAGCTCTCCAGTCCTTTTATATGTCTCTATAAGATCCCTCTCATCCTTCTAAACTCCAGTGAATACAAGCCTAGTCTTTTCAATCTTTCCTCATACGATAGTCCCGCCATCCCAGGGATCAATCTCATGAACCTACGCTGCACTGCCTCAATTACAAGGATGTCGTTTCACAAATTAGGAGATCAAAACTGTACACAATACTCCAGATGTGGTCTCACCAGGTCCCTATACAACAGCAGAAGAACCTCTTTACTCCTATACTGAAATCCTCTCGTTATGAATACTTTCCGCCAGAGGGATGCATGTAGGTGGAAGAATGACTGACACTGGGACATCCTTAATTATGTGGCTGTGTTTCCAAAGAAGTGTATAGTGGTTTGTTTAGTTTAGTTTAGTTTAGTTTAGTTTAGAGAAACAGTGCGGAAAGAGGACTTTCAGCCCACCGAGTCCCAATAGTATTGGACAGAGGATCTAGGGGGATAGAGGAACTGAAAGAAATTTACATTAGGCGAGAAATAGTATTGGGTTGACTGATGGGACTGAAGGTTGATAAATCCCCAGGGCCTGATGTTCTGCAACCCAGGGTACTCGGGGACATGGCTCCAGAAATAGTGGATGCAAGGCTTGGTGTTGGGGCCGCAACTGTTTACCATATAAACATAGCACAAAAAGTAAGGACATTTGTGTTTGGCAGATTATTTCTTTGTTGTAACAATGCTTCTTGGCAATAAATCTTATTCCGTTGGAAAGCCTGTTTATTTCCCTTTTAAATGGTGCCACATTTGTAAGGAACATGCATTTGTGGGATGAGCAGCAGAGCTGAGTATGTGGGTTGCGCCCATGAAAAATCTGCCAAATCTTCTCTGCCAATGCCAAACAGCTTATTCTGCCATTGACTCTTGTTCGGTGTTGTTTGGTGGATTGGATGATTGAAGTCTGAAGAAACAAGACATATTGGCAATTTAACAATTTATTCATTTAATAAACAGGAGCCTCAGTAGCGTGTGGAAGAACCATACACAGCCACAACAGCCTGGCACCTCCTCCTCATGCTGGTCACCAGCCTGGTCACACACTGTTGTGGGATGGCATCCCATTCTTCAACCAGCATTTGTCGCAAGTCAGCCAACGTGGTTGTGTTGGTCACTCTGGCACGAACAGCACGCCCAAGCTGATCCCACAAGTGTTCAATGGGGTTGAGGTCAGGACTGCTGGCAGGCCATTCCGTCCTCTCCACTCCCAAATTCTGGAGGCAGTCTCTGAGAAACCCTGCTCTGTGGGGGCGAGCATTGTCATCTTGGAGGATAGAGTTCGGTCCCAGACTGTGGAGATATGGGATTGCCACTGGTTGCAGAATCTCATCTCGATATCTCTCTGCATTGAGATTGCCTCCAATGATGACAAGCCTCGTTTTTCCAGTGAGGGAGATGCCGCCCCACACCATCACACTGCCTCCACCAAAAGATGTTACTCTATCGGTGCAGCAATCAGCATAGCGTTCTCCGCGTCTTCTGCACACTTTGACCCTATGATCCAACTGCCGTAGGCAGAATCTGGACTCATCGCTGAACATAACGTTCCTCCACATGTTCAGGTTCTATGGGAGATAATACGATATTATTTTATACATTAGACATTGTTGTTTAAGGTTTGTAACTACTTAGGCATTAGGCGCCTCTCTGTAACTAATTAAGGCGCTCTAGACATTCCTTATTCTTGCTATTGAGGGCGTGCAGCGTAGGTTCACTAGGTTAATTCCCGGAATGGCGGGACTGTCGTATGTTGAAAGGCTGGAGCAATTAGGCTAGTATACACTGGAATTTAGAAGGATGAGGGGGGATCTTATTGAAACATATAAGATAATTAGGGGATTGGACACATTAGAGGCAGGAAACATGTTCCCAATGTTGGGGGAGTCCAGAACAAGGGGCCACAGTTTAAGAATAAGGGGTAGGCCATTTAGAACGGAGATGAGGAAGAACTTTTTCAGTCAAAGAGTGGTGAAGGTGTGGAATTCTCTGCCTCAGAAGGCAGTGGAGGCCAGTTCGTTGGATGCTTTCAAGAGAGAGCTGGATAGAGCTCTTAAGGATAGCGGAGTGAGGGGGTATGGGGAGAAGGCAGGAACGGGGTACTGATTGAGAGTGATCAGCCATGATCGCATTGAGTGGCGGTGCTGACTCGAAGGGCTGAATGGCCTACTCCTGCACCTATTGTCTATTGTCTATTGACATGTGTCTGTAACTGCTGCTCAGGAGGAGGAGAAACATTGATGGATGAACCAGGATAGAAGACAAGGGTGGCAGAATGGGAAGAGATACAGACATTCATCAATGAGTGGTGGGGTGATTACTTGAAAGTTTAATGGTGGCAGAGTGGAAGGCAACATGTGAAGAAATACAGACATTCATCAATGAGTGGGGTTTAATGGTGGCAGGGTAAACAGGGTGATTGCAAAGAGATGAATGACTGTAAAGAGGAGTATGAGGGCGAGACAAGGAAAAGAAGATAAGGCTGGAAGAATCCTATAAAAATAGGCTGCCCGGTGTACTAAGTGGGCAGTCAGATGGTTGACATCCTGATTGTTCCAGCCGTTGTTTGCAAATAAAGGCTTTTAACTTCTTGAAGAATTCTCTGTGTCATCTGCTTCATTTTGAACACCGGTAACCACGAACGACAGTTCCAGTGCACGTGTTGCCGACACCAGCGCAAACGGGCCTGACGGTGAAGGGCAGTCATGGCAGGCCTCCTGGCAGCCCTATGAGACCGGAGATCGGCTGCGTGCAGTCTGTTCCGAATTGTCTGGGCAGAGAGCCGTCGGCCATATCGTCCTGCCAACCTTGACTGCAAATCTGTAGAAGACAGCCTACGGTTCCTAAGTGCTGACAGGGTGAGGAAACGGTCTTCTTCGGGGGTCGTCTTCTTGGGACGCCCACTTCGCGGCCTGTCTCTGACATCCCCCGTTATATGGAACTTGGCCTTCACTTTGGAGATGGTACTAGGGCTCACTCCAAATAATGCCGCAACTTGGTTTTGCGGAACACCAGCTTGAAGTTGCCCTATCGCACGGGCCCTATCCAGATCAGTCAAACGTGGCATGCCGATTCTTGGAGGAGACACCTACTGACCACTGTAGCAGGGCCCATGCTCACAGATGCTGCCAATCAGGTGCCAATCAGGCACCTGATTGTCAGCACCTGGGGGTACCAGAAGCTCAAAACAAGAGTCAATAGCAACAGCAGAATAAGCTGTTTGGCATTGGCAGAGAAGATTTGGCAAATTTTTCATGGGCGCAACCCATATACTCAGCTCTGCTGCTCATCCCACAAATGCATGTTCCTTACAAATGTGGCACCATTTAAAAGGGAAATAAACAGGCTTTCCAACGGTATAAGATTTATTGCCAAGAAGCATTGTTACAACAAAGAAATAATCTACCAAACACAAATTTCCTTACTTTTTGTGCTATGTTTTATATCAATGATTTGAAAGAGGGAATTATAAGCAACACTAGCAAGTTTGCAGACGACACAAAGCTGGCTAGCAGTGTAAACTGTGAAGAGGATGTTAGGAGGTTGCAGGGTGACCTGGATAGGTTGAGTGAGTGGGCAGATGCGTGGCAGATGCAGTATAATATAGATAAATGTGAGGTTATCCACTTTGGCGGCAAAAACAAGGAGGCACATTATTATCTCAGTAGAATAAGGTTAGGTAAGGGTGCAGCGAGACCTGGGTGTCCTTGTACATCAGTCACTGAAAGTTGGTGTGCAGGTACATCAGGCAGTGAAGAAAGCTAATGGGATGTTGGCCTTCATAACAAGAGGATTTCAGTACAGGAGTAAAGAGGTTCTTCTACAGTTGTCTAGGGCCCGGGTAAGACCCCATCTAGAGTATTGTGTACAGTTTTGGTCTCCTAATTTGAGGAAGGACATCCTTGTAATTGAGGCAGTGCAGCGTAGGTTCACGAGATTGATCCCTGGGATGGCGGAACTGTCATATGAGGAAAGATTGAAAAGACTAGGCTTGGGTTCACTGGAGTTTAGAAGGATGAGAGGGGATCTTATAGAAACATATAAAATTATAAAAGGACTGGACAAGCTAGATGCAGGAAAAATGTTCCCAATGTTGGGTGAGTCCAGAACCAGGGGCCACAGTCTTAGAATAAAGGGGAGGCCATTTAAAACTGAGGTGAGAAAAAACTTTTTCACCCAGAGAGTTGTGAATTTGTGGAATTCTCTGCCACAGAGGGCAGTGGAAGCCAAATCTCTGAATGGATTTAAGAGAGAGTTAGATAGAGCTCTAGGGGCTAGTGGAATTAAGGGACATGGAGAGAAGGCAGGCACGGGTTATTGATTGTGGATGATCAGCCATTATCACAATGAATGGCGGTGCTGGCTTGAAGGGCCAAATGGCCTCCTCCTGCACCTATTTTCTATGTAAAGTACACAGGTTAAAAAGCATGTACCACACACCCAAATACAGCTTCTTTCCCTGTGTTATCCGGCTTCTGAACCGTCCTACCACAAGTTAGGGTTCTGTCCAATTCACCGCTGCACCATTGCGGATATTGGACTGTGGAACTGTCCCTAGTAGGTATAGGATAGTGTTAATGTGCGGGGATCGCTGGTCGGCGCGGACCCAATGGGCCAAAAGGGCCTGTTTCTGCGCTGTATCTCTAAACTAAAACTAAACTAAACAGATGTGCTGCAATGCTGAGAAATATATAAAGCTATTCACTGTACCTCGGCGAATGTGACAATAATAAATTGAAACCTGAAACAACTCCCATTCCCATTCCCATTCCCATACTGCCCTTTTGCCCTGGACCTCCTCCATCTTCCAGCTATCTCCCCCATACTACAATCAACCTGAAAAATGGTCCCAACCCGAAACATTGCTCATCCTTGTTATCCAGAGACGCTGCCTGACCCGTTGAATTACACCAACACTATGGATCTTTCTTGGTAAACTAGCATCTTTAGTTCCTTTTGTCTACACGGTTTCTCAGTTGTCATAGTTTAGTGCAGCATGGAAACAGGCCTGTTGATCCATCTATTCCACACCAACCATCTTCATCCATGAATACCAGTTCTATGTTATCCCACTTTTTCATCAATTCCCTAAACATTAGGGAAAATGTATAGAAGCTAATCAACCGACAAACCCACACGTCTTGGGAGGCAACCAGGGCAGCAGCACAGTGGCAGACCTGGTAAAACTGCAGCCTCACAGCACCAGAGACCTGGGTTCGCACATTCTCACTCTCACCTTGTGGTCATTCAAAATCATTTCTGAAAGGTAATCTGGAAATTCCTGCCAATCAAAACAATTTCTGTGCAGAATACTAAATAAACTCTTGATGTAATTGTAAATCAATGTCAGAAAACACAGGCTCAGGGCATGCAGGAACCGATGAAGGGTCTCTGTGCTAAAGTATTGTATGATTGGAAAAGTGAGTTTGGTATCTCGACTGCGCATGCCCAGGTCATAGGTCACTCGTGCTAAACATTTTCGCTGGCTGAGCTGCTGCGTGTATACAGACCTGCGTTTCATCCGTATTATCCTGTTTTGCTTCATTGAAATCGGTTATATTTTTATAGTTATTCACATTTTGAAGTTTAAATCTATCTCCTAGGGAGGGAGGGGGAGGGAGGGAGGGAAGGAAGGAGTAGAGGGAACGAGGGAGAGGGGGAGGAGGGAGGATAAGGGGGGGTTGAAGGGGATGGAGTGGGGGAAGGGGGAGGGGAAGGGGGGAGGAAGGGGGGAGGGAGGGGGGTGGAGGGGGGGGGGAGGGGGAGAGGAGGGGAGGAGGGGAGGAGGGAGGGGGGGAGGAGGGGAGGAGGGGAGGAGGGAGGGGAGGAGGGAGGGGAGGAGGAGGGAGGGGAGGGGGGACGGGGAGGGGGGGAGGGGTGAAGGGCATGTTTCTTTTAATCTCTGTGTCTCTAAACTAACCTAAACCCTGCAAGATATCTGCCACAACTTAATTTTAATTTCTAATTGGACAGAGTCAATGCTACTTCTACCAGCGATGATGGCAACACCAGAAAGTGCAGATGCTGTATCTTGTGGAACAATGGTATCACAGCTGAGATGCTGGGCATTCTCAAAACTATACCAAGTCTGAAAGAAGAAATGCACACCATTTTCTTAAGCAAGAAAAGTAGTAACATAACACAACAGAAACTGAGCCCTCGATTTGTGCTGCAATTTTCTCCCTAAACGTCTCACCCTCCCTCTCTCTTCTTTTATCATTTGTTTGGACCATGAGCAAATGTTTAACCAGCAGCTCCAACATCTCCTTACATGGTTTGCTATGCAACACGTTCAATAACTGCCCGACCTCGAAAAGTTTGCTGCATGAAAGTTTCTGTACAAGCTCTGTTGATCCATTTGTAAATTAAAGTTGCCTGTTTTCTCTCATAAACCTGGAATGTTAACCCCGTTTTCAATCCCTCTAATGCTGCTTGACCAGCTGAGTCTTTCCCGGTCCATTATTTTATTTTCATTTCTGTTTCCTAGTTGTCTAGAAACTTAATCCACCCTAAAACTTAACCCATTCTAATCCACACTAAAGATCGACCATGTGGATTATTAGTATTGCTTTGTTTTTGGATTTATTATCACAAGCACTGAACATCCAGGACTGATCATACATGATTTCAATGAAAACCACACAGTTAGGGCAAAGAGTGTTATAGTGTTACAGGTACAGAGAAGGTGCAAGACTCACAGAGTTAGTCAGAGACATTCCCTAGTTTGTGAGAGGTCCATTCAAGAGATTGCAGTGATGACAGTGGGAACGGAGCTGTTCTGTTACTGGTTGAGGTATTTATAGGACAGTTTCTCCTGTTCACACTGTGTTTAACAGTACTCTCAGACGACCCACTATCACCTGGGCAGTAGAGGCATGACAATGGCACCTTCTCTTGGCTGGCAAATCTGCTTTATTTATGGATGCAGCAAGGTTAACAAAGAAAGCCATAAGCTTTTACATCAACTTTTTTCATATTGACCCGCTAATTAGCGATGACCATCATAAACACAGACAATGGTGGCGTCAATGGTGGTGTGAGGACGTCGCTGTTTCGCTCTGCTCCCAAAGAATGTTTAAAATGTGCTAAAATATGAGTTGGAAGACAGGGGGAGTTCTGAAAATAACTACCGGAGCTGCTATTTAATTGTGTGTTATCAGAAACCCTGCTGATAACAGGGAATAATTGCAGTTTTAAATGAAAAAACAGAAATCTCGCCAGAAACCTGCAAAAGCCGCTTCAAGACCTGCTACAAGAACCTACTTGAAAAAAAAAATTGAAAAGACTCCTCAATCCCCTCAAACATCAGCTGGAAGTTCAGAAGGAGAAGTTGATTTCCGAAATCCTTCTACAGAATTGCCTTTAATGGAGGAACACAGGGAACAAATGGAAAAGTCAGTATTAGCTTCAGTCACTGAAGTTATCTCTAAAGTGATACGAGAGGAGAATCTCGCGCTGGACAAAAGCCTCTCTGAAAAAATTAAACAAGGTAATGATACGCTGATGGGGAAAATTGGTGCTTAACCAAACGTGTGGTCGAAGTTGAGGAGGATTTAAACAAGAAGATTAAGCGGGTTGATAAGGATTGTAATAAAAAACTGGATGCAATGCTAAAATCTACTGAGGCGTCTATGGAAGGAATGGACAATATGATAATTGAGATGGCTAAGGAGATAAAGAGATTAAAAAAGGAACAAGAAAGTACTGGGAGGGAGCTTGCTAAAATGAAGTATAAATGTACGGACTTGGAAGCAAGATCAAGGAGACAAAATTTGAGGTTAATTGGAGTAAAAGAGGGAAAGGAGACTGGACAAAACTTTCAGGAGTTTGCTGCCAATTTACTCAAACAAGTACTTGATCTGTCTGAAGCCCCGAGAATAGATATGGTTCACCGGGTCCGACGTAAGGCTCAAGCAAGCTTAACTTCCCCCCCAAGACAGATTATTCTGAAATTCTATGACATTTCAACCCTGGAAGGAATTATGAAAAAGATTCCATATGGGGTGAATTTGATGTTTGGAGAAGACAAATTAAGATTCTTCCGTGATTTGCCAGCCGAAGTCATGGAAAAGAGGGACAAGTTTACAAACACGAGAAGGCTACTGAAAGAGGTTAAGGGAGTGAGATATGGGATAGTATATCCTGCAAAATTGCGAATTACTTATAACCATGTTGAACGTGCATTCACGGATCCAGAAGAGGCATTTAAATATGCACAAAGTATCACAAAGGAGGACTACTGATCATTATGAGTTGGTCTCCTACAATAACACCGAGGAGAAACGACAAAGAAAGGATTGTGTTTCTGTTTTTACTTTTTTTTAACATACAAAAAAGACTGCTCTTGTTAAAATGGTGATTCTTCCTCGAGGCATTGTCTAGACATTTTATCTTTGGAATGTTAATTCAAGGTCGGATTTTATGTTTCATTTTAATAAAGGATAGACGAGGACGAGAAACTGTGGCGGGGAAAATAAATTGAGAATTGAGAATAAATTGAGAATATAGTGTAATATAGAATACTATTAGTGGACTTGCATATAGAAAATTATGATTTAAGAAACATATAATTACATACTAACATACTAACATAGAATATAATTAATAAAACTGTAATATTAAGGCATAGCTTAACTATAGATGATGTATATTTCATGATGTTAATTATTTGCTAATAAGAATAACGAGTTAAATATGATTGATAAGTATTAATAACATGCTAACATATTTTATGGATATAGTAGACTTAGTCTAGATTGTGCGTAAAGGGGGGGAGGAGACTCAGATACTTGGAAGACATCCAAGGGTCTGAATCTGGTTAACCCCTTGGAACCCGCTGTTGTCTGATACAAAAGTTTGAGACTTAATGGTAATAAATCTAGGTATACTGATAGATATGGATATATAAATAATATAATTACTGTTATATCTAAGTATATACTCAATGTTGGAAACCTCTTTGAAGATACATTCTAATCTAGCTATTGGAGTGCGTTTTATTTTATATATATATTTTTGAACTTTGTATCGCTCTCTCTTCCAATTAATAATAATTGGTAAAGGGGGCAGAGCGAAACATATAAAAACATCTACGGAAGTCAACAAGAATTTTTCTACCACCTGTTGGTGGTCTGTTTTTAATTATAATATCTTTATTTTTGGATATTATAATATCACTTTTTGTTTGTTAATTATCTTTCCACGACTTTACACTTTCTGGTCTTTTTCAAGGTTTATTCTGAAGGGGAGATGCCAACAAAACGTAACAGTTGGGGATGACCATCCTTCATCTGGAGTTATAAGGTTTTTGGTTGCACCATATGAAGTAAAGGTATTAACATGATTCATAATACAAGACGATAAACAAAAGAAAACTGGAGGAATCACATTTTGTAGTTGGAATACAAGGGGTGCTAATGAACCAATTAAAAGGGGTAAGATCTTTGCCCAATTAAAAGCCTTAAACAGTGACATTATTTTTTTACAAGAGACGCATCTGAAATATCAAACACAGATAAGACTGAAGGCAAATTGGATTGGGCAAACATACTACTCTTCATTTACTTCTAAATCTAGAGGCACGGCTATTATCATTCGTAAAGGTATACCATTTAAATTAAAGAATACAATAGCAGATAAAGAGGGGAGGTATGTCATAGTTACGGGAGAAATTTATTCTACTTCGCTTACTTTGATAAATATTTACGCTCCTAATTTTGACAACCCCCAATTCTTTAGTAAAATTTTGGATATAATTTCAGAACTTAACCATCAAAATGTGATAATAGGGGGAGATTTGAATTGTGTTTTAGATCCATATTTGGATAAATCAGCAAAACAAAAAAGGACTAACATAAAATCTAAAACTAGTGAACTCCTAAATACATATATGAAAAATACTAATATAACAGATGTATGGAGGATCGCTAACCCAGTAGGTAGGGAATATTCATTTTATTCAACAGTACATAAAACATATTCACGTATAGATTATTTCTTAGTGGATACAAAACTAATTCCATATACATATAATTCTAAATATCATAATAGTATTATTTCTGATCATTCCCCGTTAACTTTTTCTTTAAAATTAGAAGGAATGCCTGATAAAAATTTGTTTTGGAGGTTTAACCCCCAAATTTTAAACAACACACAAGGTTGTACATATTTAAAAGAGCAGATGATATTCTTCTTTGAGACAAATGATACACCAGATATTTCACCCTCCTTATTATGGGAAACCTTTAAGGCATTTATTAGAGGAACTATAATCTCATATCAAGCTTTCCAAAATAAAAAGAATAATACTGAACAATCGCAGTTAGAACAAGAAATTAGACAACTAGATTTAGAAAATGCCAAAGAGCCAACTATAGATAAACATAATAAGATAACAATACTAAAATATAAATTAAATAAAATTTTATCGGCCAGAATAATAAGATTATTTCAAATTACAAAACAAGAAAATTTTGAATTTGGTGATAAACCACATAAACTCCTAGCACGCCAACTGAAAAAACGGGAAACAGAAAATACAATTACTAAAATTAAATCAGACAAAGGGGAATTACTAACATTACCTAAAGATATTAATAAAAGATTTGCTCAATTTTATCAAAACTTATACACATCGAAAACCTCTGCAAATAATACTCAAATTACAAATTTCTTAGACAATTGTAATCTTCCAAAATTAAATATGGTGGAACAAGAGGGATTAGGAGCTCAGATTACACTACAGGAAATAGAAGAAACAATAAGTTCGTTGAAAAATGGCAAAACGCCAGGACCAGATGGCTTTAGTAATGAATTCTATAAAAGATTCTACGAGATAATTTCTCCACGGTTGCAAGATTTATATATATACGCTTTTAAAGAAAATAAACTACCAGAAACACTAACTGAGTCAACTATTATACTTATACCAAAAAAGGATAAAGATCTAGAAGACCCAGGCTCATATAGAGCTATTGCACTCCTAAATACAGACCAAAAAATATTAGCAAAGACCCTAGCGAGAAGATTGAGTAAATATATTAGTAAATTAATAAATCCGGACCAAACAGGGTTTATACCAAAGAGATACTCATTTAACAATTTGAGACGGCTGTTTAATATAATGTACTCACATAATACTGAAGAAGAACTAGCAATTATTTCATTGGATGCAGAAAAAGCTTTCGATCAAGTAGAATGGCAATATTTATTTAAAGTATTGGAAAAATTTAACACGGGAGATAATTTTATCTCATGGGTAAAATTATTATATGATAAGCCGACGGCTAGAATACTGACTAATAATATATTATCCCCGAAATTCCAATTAGCAAGGGGCAATAGGCAGGGGTGCATGTTATCGCCCCTGCTATTTGCACTAGTGATAGAGCCTTTAGCTGAAAGTATAAGAAGTCATCCGAATATTTATGGATATAATACCAAACACTCAAATAATAAAATTTCATTATATGCAGACGACATATTATTATATATTACAAATTCGCAAATTAGCATACCAAATATACTAAATTTAATAGAGGAATTTGGTTCTTTTTCAGGATATAGAATAAACTGGAACAAAAGCGAAATTATGACGATAAAACCTCAAGAGTCGACACATTTGCTGAAATTTCCTTTTAGAATTACAACAGAAAAATTTAAGTATTTGGGCATCCAAATTACTAGGAACTATAAATCATTACTTAACGCAAATTATATGCCTTTATTAACTAAATTAAATGGGTTGATTAAATTTTGGAAAACACTGCCAATGTCTCTAATAGGCAGAATAAACGCGATAAAAATGATCTTCTTACCACAAATATTGTACCTATTTCAATCAATACCAATATACTTACCTAAAAAATTCTTTAAAAAATTGGATTCTGATATTATAAATTTTATATGGGATTATAAATCACACAGAATTAAAAAAAAACACTTGTGTAAATCTAAAGAATCAGGGGGACTGACACTCCCTAACTTATTGTATTATTATTGGGCAGTGAATATTAAAAATATAATCTACTGGTTGGACAGTTCTGCCCAACAGGTAGATTGGATAAGAATGGAGAAAGAGGATTGTTCCCCTTACAATATAGGAGCGATCCTTCTTTCCCCGATAAAACTGAACAATATAATATATAAGAAGAATCCAATTATTCATAGTATAATACGAATTTGGAAACAAATAAAACTAACTTTAAAATTAAGAAAATTATCGTTTCTTTCTCCAATAGCTAATAATCCTTCATTCAAACCATCTATTATTGATACAACGTTTATCCATTGGGAAAGAATAGGAATCAAAACGATGGGAGATATGTATGAAATGGGAATTTTTTTACCATTCCAACAATTACAATTAAAATATAATTTGAAAAGTAATCAATATTTCAAATACCTTCAAATTCAAGATTATTTGAAAAAATATATACAAGGATATCAAACCTCAACCCCAGACTTATTGGAGGAAGGAATGAATAGAAAGGCAGAATCAAGCAATTTAATATCTTACTTATATAATATAATTCTAAATATAGAAACACCAACGACAGAGGCAATTAGAAGGGACTGGGAACAAGAGTTATTGATAAAAATTCCGAACGATAGATGGGATAAAAATTTATTATATGTAAATAAATGTTCAATGAATGTAAGACACAACCTAGTTCAATTTAAAATTTTACATAGATTATATTATTCGAAAACTAGACTGAATAAAATATTTTCAAATGTTTCCCCCATCTGCGACAAATGTCTAACTCAAAAAGCCACTATAGCACATTCCTTTGTCTATTGTACAAAACTGTATAAATTTTGGAATGAAATTTTTGGAATTTTTACAAAACTATTTAACACAAAATTGAACCCCAGTACAGAATTGATTATCTTTGGATCAATGGAAGAGGGAAGTAAACTAACTATATTCCAAGAAGCTTTTCTTAATTACGGTCTAATAACAGCAAAAAAACTAATACTCAAATTTTGGAAAAACGCACCTACGCCAACATTCAAAATGTGGATTTCAAGCATGTCTGAAACGTTACATTTTGAAGAAATGAGATTCCTCCTATTAGGCAAAGTAGACCAATTCTTAAAGATTTGGTCTCCTTTTATCAATTTTTTGCAAGCATATGGTGCAACATAACATAACCTTAGAAATTAAACGGTTTAGAACCGGGTGACGGATGGGCAAAAATACGAGATAGGTAGATCTCCCCTAATCTTTCTTTTCTTTACTGTCTTCTTTTCTTTCAATCTTTTAACTTTTCATCTCTATCCTTTATTTCTTTTGCTTTCTGTTTCTACTCGCTTGACTATCTATTCCGACACTCTTTATTTCTTATTTCTTTCTTCTCTCACTGTTCTTTTATTATTAAATCAAAAGTATGAAGTTGTACAAGAATGGAAATATGTATTTATGTATTAGGTACTCAAGTACCACACTATTGTACTTACTTCTAACAAAAATATATTAAAAAAAAATAATAATAAATAAAAATAATAAAATAAACACAGACATGGTGGGAATGAAGTCTGGTATGCCCAGTAATAGGAATAGTGTTGGGTGAGGCCCCGTTACCAGCTGCTCTGATAACAATGCAAGACTCCATTGAAATTAATAACTTACAAAATGTTTTGTTATTTATGAGAGCTGATATATAATACATTGTAAAGGTTAACGTTGCCTGATCTCGGCCCTGTAGGTATTTCCATGCAGGGGCATTTTTATAGTAGATTTACTAGCACAGGTCAATTAAAGTCAACTACTGGAACCTGAACAACTGAGTAAACACAATTTGTCCCTGTCAAGATGAAACAGAGAAAGTTGTATTGCAAGATAGTCTTTGATATGTAATCCAGTTGGAAATTGCAATGATATTTTCCACAGATGCAGACCTGTGAGAATGAGTTGTGATCTGTCCATCAGCCATAGATGTTATATTAGCGGAGCACTTACCATCCTTGGAATAGCTGAGCTGGTTTTAATGACAAATCATGGAACAGAATAAGTGAAACAATAACAGTTGACAATAACCTTACAATAATAGAACAGGGCACACAGCTGAGCATGTGCTTTTATACAATACAATGCTTTCAGGGATCAGATTAACGCCCACATACAATCCAAGGAGCATTCCACCAAGTATATTGCAAAAAGAGCTTGCACCATATGCTTGAAATAAAACAAAACAGGTCATTGCTTCTATATTTTTAAGAATGGTTTTTTGAAACTTTACAATTGCAGTTTGGTACCCCCTTTCCTGTGATATCTATATTAAAAATCTCTTGTTTGTTTGTGTGTTTATTCCTGAACTACAGCCAAAACGGTACACGATAGCGTGACAATTTTAGGCCCACCTTACTCACCGTTGTCCCTTTGGTGCTAATGGAAGAAGTTTCATTGAAATTGGTGTTATATTTAAAAAGTTATTCACATTTTAAAGTTTAACCCTATCTCCTAGGGAGAGAGGGGGGAGGGAGGTGGAGGTGGGGGGGAGTGAGGGAGGGTGGAGGGAGGTGTAGATCAATCCCCTAGGCGGATTGATCCATTTACACTTCTTACAGGAGGGAGGAAGGGAGGGAGGGAGGGAGGGAGGGGGGTGGAGAGAGGGGGGGAGGATAAGGGGGGTTGAGGGGGATGAAGTGGGGTGGAGCGGAAGGGGGGGAAGGGAAGGAGGGAGGGGAAGGGGAGGGGAGTGGGAGGGGGTGGAGGGGAGGAGGGAGGGAGGGGTAAGGGGAGGGGTAAGGGGAGGGGAGGGGGTGGAGGGGGGAGGGGGAGGGAGTGAGGGGAGGGGAGGTGAGGGGGAGGGGGGTGGGGAGGAGGGGGGTGGGGAGGGGGGAGGGAGGGGAGAGGAGGGAGGGTGGGGGGGAGAGGGAGAGGAGGGAGGGTGGGGGGGAGGGGGAGAGGGGAGAGGGGAGGGGGGGAGGAGAAGGTGCTGCACCAATGCAGGAGAGGTTTGGGCCAAACGGGTCCACTTGGTCGCGTAGAACATAAAACAGAATTGTACCACGCAGGAACAGGCCTTTCAGCCCACAATGTAGTGAATATCATGCCAATATAAACTAACCTCTTCTGTCTGCACATGATCCAAATGCCTCAGGTTTCTGCATATCCATGTGCCTATCTAAAAACAGCTTAAACACCACTTTTTCATTGCTTTAAAATGTGAGGGGCAAAGTTTAAAGGAGGTATGTAGGACAACAGAGGGTGGTTAGTATCTGGAACACACAGCCGAAGGTGGTTGAATCAAATACCTTAGTGGCATTTAAAATACTTTTTGATAGGCATATTGATGTGCAGGGTACGGAGGGATACGGGTTATGTGCAGGTAGACAAGTGATGGTCTTGGTTGGGGCAACGAGACCTAGGTGTCCTTATACATCAATCACTGAAAGTAAGCATGCAGGTACAGCCGGCAGCGAAGAAAGCTAATGGCATGTTAGCTTTCATAACAAGAGAATTTGAGTGAAGGTGGTCCTCCTGCAGTTGTACAGGGCCCTGCCGAGACCACACCGGGGGTATTGTGTGCAGTTTTGGTCTGCTAATTTGAGGAAGGACATTCTTGTTCTTGAGGGAGAGCAGCGTAGGTTCACCAGGTTAATTCCCGTGATGGCGGGACTGATATATACGATGAAAGAATGGAACGACTAGGCTTATATTCACTGGAATTTAGAAGGATGAGAAACATAGAGCATTCTTAAGGGATTGGTCAGGTTAGATGCAGGAAAAATATTCACCATGTTGGGGGAGTCCAGAACCAGTGGTCACACTTTAAGAAGAA
This sequence comes from Rhinoraja longicauda, assembly GCF_053455715.1. Classification (NCBI taxonomy): domain Eukaryota; kingdom Metazoa; phylum Chordata; class Chondrichthyes; order Rajiformes; family Arhynchobatidae; genus Rhinoraja; species Rhinoraja longicauda. Next base: position 27,340,382 of record NC_135985.1, read on the forward strand.
GGGGAGGCCATTTAGGACTGAGATGAGGAAAAACCTTTTCAGCCAGAGAGTTGTGATTCTGTGGAATCCTCTGCCACAGAAGGCAGTGGAGGCCAATTCACTGGATGTATTTAAGAGAGAGTTAGATAGAGCTCTTAAGGGAAGGGAGGAGGGAGGGGGGAGGGAGGGGGAGGGGGAGAGGGGGAGGGAGAGGGGGCAGGGAGGGGGGGAGGGAGGGGGGGATGGGGTATGGGGGGAGAGGGGTGGGGGAGGAGAGGGTGGTGTACCAATGCAAGAGTGGTTTGGGTCCAATGGGTCCACTTGGTCTAGTCTCCTTTAAACTTTGCCTTTCTCACTGAATGCCACCTACACTAGGGGTAACTCAGAGTGACCAATCAACTTACTATCTGGCACATCCTTGGAGTGCAGGAGGGAAAATGAGCATTGCGGGGATAAGCATGTAGTCAGAGGGAGACTGTACAAGCTCCAGTGACAGTCCTGGCACTAGCCTAGATGAGGTATCCTGCAAGAATCAGCCGGGCCAAAGTGCCTGTGCCACTTTATGATACGCTGAGCCAGCAGACCCCTGAAATCCATGTATACAACAGCTACAGCCCTGCCCTCAACGACCTTTTTGATCACGTGTTGAAATAAGTCAATCAAGATTTCAAAATTTCAAGAGATTGCAAGATTTTGAAATCGTCAAATCTTGAATCTATAGTCCTGCCCTCATCGTTCTTTTTGGTCACATCTTAAAATAACTCAATCAGATTTGTGAGACATGACCGCCCATGTATAAAACTATCTTGACTTGTCCATGTCCATCCAAAGCCCTTGTCCATCCAAATGTCTGTAGAATCGTTCCCTCAGAATACTCTTTGGTAACTTTCCAAGCACAGATGTTAAGCTCACCGGCCTATAGTTCCCAGCATTTTCTCTGCAGTTCTTCTTGAATAGAGGCACAACATTTACCACCCTGCAATCTTCCGGCACCACTCCTGTATTTAAAGACTACTCATAAATTTCAACCAGGGGTCCAGCAATTTCCTCTCTGATTTCTCAAAGTATTCTCCTCTGTGTGGTGCCATCGGAGATGGACAAGTTCCTCAATGAGTATTTTTCCTCTATTTTTTACCGTGGAGAAAGGAGAACTGGGGAACTCCTGGCAATCAATGAAAGCATCTTGAGAGCAGTCAGTATTATGGTCAAGGAGGTGCTGAAGGTCTTGACACATATGGAGACAAGTCTCCCGGGCCTGATCAGATATATCCGATGACACAGTGGGAAGAGAAGAGATGAAATTGCAGGTGCCCTGGCTAAAATATATCAGTCATCATTGAATACGGGTGAGGTACTAGAAGACTGGAGGGTGACAAATGTTGTGCCTCTCTTTAAGAAGAGTTGCAGCCTGAGATCTACAGGTCAATGTCAGAAAGTCACTAAAGTGTATTCTGTGGGTTCTGATTATGTGTATTTAGAAAAACAAGGGCTGATGAGGGATAGCATGATTTTGTACTTGGAAGGTAGTGTCTCACAAATCTGATAGTTTTTTTTGTTGAAAATGTGACCAAAAAGGATGATGATGGAGGAGCTGTGGATGTTGTATACATATATTTCAGTAACGCATTCGCCAAGGTTCTGCATGGTAGGCTGCTCTGGAAGATTAGATTGCATGGGACCCAAGCAATGGAGCTGAATGGATAGAAAATTGGCTCCATGGAAGGAAGCAGAGGGCGATGGTGGAAGGTTGCTTCTTTGACTGGAGGCCTGTGACTAGTGGTGTGCCTCAGGGTTCGGTGCTGTGGTGTGCCTCAGGGTTCGGTGCCCGCTACTGTATGTCATCTATATTAATGAATTGGATGATAACATACATGGCAAGACTAGCAAGCTTGCTGATGACACTAAAGTGGGTGGTATTGTAGATGGTTGTGAAAAATTGCAGCAGGATCTTGTTTGGGTGGGGCAGGTGGGCTGAGGAATGATTGATGGAATTTTATATGGAGGTGTTACACATTGGGAAGTCAAACATGGGCAAAAACACAGTGAATGGTAGGGCTCTGGGGAGTGTTGTAGAACAGAAGGATCTAGAAGTGCAGGTAAAAAAATCCTGAAAGTCGCATCGCAAGTAGGTAGTGATGCTAAAAAGGCATTTGGCACATTGGCATTCAGCAGATTATTGAGTATAGACGTTCGGAGGTCATGATCATATTGCAGATGCATGACAGTGGTGAGGCCTTATTTAGAGTATTGTGTTTAATTTCAGTCACCATGTTATAGGAAAGACATTCCAAAAAGGAAGAAAGATTCAAAGGGGAGTAGGAGGCAACCGTGGCTGACAAGAGAAGTTAGGGATGGAATAAAACTAAAAGAAAAGATGTATAGCACAGCAAAGAGTAGCTGGAAGCCAGAGGATTGCGAAACTTTGATAGGACAACAGAAGGTAACAAAACGGGCAATACGGGCTGAAAAGATGAAGTACGAGAGGAAGCTGGCCAAGAATATAAAGAAGGACAGTAAAAGCTTCTTTAGATATGTTAAGAGAAAAAGAGTAGCAAAGTCAAATGTGGGTCCCTTGAAGGCAGACACAGGTGAAATTATTATGGGTAACAAGGAAATGGCAGAAGAGATGAACAGGTACTTCAGATCTGTCTTCACTAAGGAAGACACAAACAATCTCACAGATGTACTAGAGGACAGAGGTTCTAGGGGGGTAGAGGAACTGAAAGAAATTTGCATGAGGCGAGAAATAGTATTGGGTAGACTAATGGGACTGAAGGATGATAAATCCCCTGGGCCTAATGGTCTGCATCCCAGGGTCCTCAGGGAGGTGGCTCTAGAAAGACACATTGGTGATCATTTTCCAATATTCAATAGATTTAGGATCAGTTCTTGTGGATTGGAGGGTAGCTAATGTTATCCCACTTTTCAAGAAAGGAGCGAGAGAGAAAACGGGGAATTACAGACCAGTTAGCCTGACTTCGCTGGTGGGAAAGATGCTGGGGTCAATTATTAACGAGGTAATAATGGTGCATTTGGATAGCAGTAAAAGGATAAGTCCAAGTCAGCATGGATTTATGAAGGGGAAATCATGCGACTAATCTTCTGGAATTTTTTGAGGATGTGACAAGTAAAATGGATGAAGGGGAGCCAGTGGATGTAATGTATCTAGACGTTCAGAAAGCCTTTGATAAGGTCCCACACGGGAGATTGGTGAGTAAAATTAGAGCACATGGTATTGGGGGTAGGGTGTTGACATGGATAGAAAATTGGTTGGCAAACAGGAATCAAAGAGTAGGAGTATACGGGTCCTTTTCAGAATGGCAGCCAGTGGCGAGTGGAGTGCCGCAAGGCTCGGTGTTGGGGCCGCAACTGTTTACCATATATATCAATGATTTGGAAGAGGGAATTAGAAGCAACACTCGCAAGTTTGCGGATGACACAAAGCTGGGTGGCAGTGTAAACTGTGAAGAGGCTGTTAGGAGGTTGCAGTGTGACCTGGACAGGTTGAGTGAGTGGGCAGATGCGTGGATGTAGAAATGCTGGATGTAGAAATGCTGGAGAAAGTGTTGAATGTAGAGACCAGTGGGTGAAAGGCAAGGACCTGGGAACCTCTATCCTTGTTCCGTTGGGGGTTCGAGAGGCAGGAGTGAAATCAGAACTACAGGATACAAAAGAAACAGGCGAGGGATCCATCTGCAATAAAAGGGAGATTCCACATTTACTGGTGGAGGACAAGGACATCTAGGATGTTGTGGAACAGAAAGACTCATCTTGGGAGCAGATGTGACGGATACGGATACATTTAGAGAGTGGGATGACATCTTGTAAGAGGCAAGGCAGGGAGGAGGTGGAGGAGGTGGAGGAGGAGTCTACATTACTGTGGGAGTTAGTACGTTTGCAGTAGATGTCAGGCGATAGTTTGTTCCATGTGATGGAGACAGATCAAGAAAGGAAGAGATAGTCCAAGTAGATTTGAGGGCAGGGTTAAAGTTTGTTTATAACATCAACAAGTTCTGCCATGATGCAGGAGTTTGCATAACCAACATAACCAACAAAATGTCAAGCGGAGTTGGTGTCAATGGCTTCATCTTTGACTTGAAGAAAGTGAGGGGAGTCCAAAGAGAAGTTGGGGGAGAGGCCAAGTTCTGCCATGCAGTGGAGAGTGTGAGTAGAGAGGAACTGAGTGGGTCTCTGTTCAAGGAAGGACTGGTGTGTTTTAATATATATGCCATAAGTTTCATCTCTTTCTTTTAAGTGTCGCTGGTAACAATATCTGTTAGTTAGAAAAGGGCTCACGTGACTTCTGCTCATTTTCCAGAATGGTTCGTGCTTGTTGGAAGTCCAAGGATTAAGCAAACACCGCTCACTATCATCCATCAATGGCGTAGCAGTTTGATTTAGTTTAAGTTAGTTTAGTTTAGAGATACAGCACAAAAACAGACCCTTCAGCCACCGAGTCCACACCGTCCATTGATTCTCGCACACTGACACTATCCTATGCACAGTGGGGACAATTGACCATTTTACTGCCAATTAACTTACAAACCTGTATGTCTTTGGAGCGTGGGAGGAAACCGCAGCACCTGGAGTAAATGCATGAAGAATGTACCAACTCTCTACATACAGCACCCATAGTCAGGATCGAACCTGGGTCTCTGGAACTGCAAGACAACAACTCTACCACTATGCCATTATTTGCACATTGAAAAATACACAAAGACTCGCCATATTATTTCTGTGTTCACCACTGAATCTTTAAGTGAATGTTGTCATTAAGCCACAAAGAGCTGCTCTGGGTACATCAGGGTTACCAGGCAGTTCCATAAAATGCTCCTCCATTATGAGCAGAACATTACTAAACAGACTTGCGCCAGTTTAATTGAGAGGAATAGATTTGGTGGACGCACCGAGTCTCTTGCCCAGAATAGATGATTCAAGAACCAGAGGATATAGCTTGCAGATGAGGAAGGAAAGATAAATAGGGATCTGAGGGCTAACATTTTCACACAAAGGGTGGTGGGTATATGGAACGAGCTGCCAGAGGAGGTAGTTGAAGCAAGTACTATTGCAACGTCCAAGAAACATTTAGACAGGTACATGGACAATAGACAATAGACAATAGGTGCAGGAGGAGGCCATTCGGCCCTTCGAGCCAGCACCGCCATTCAATGTGATCATGGCTGATCATTCTCAATCAGTACCCCGTTCCTGCCTTCTCCCCATACCCCCTGTCTCCGCTATCCTTAAGAGCTCTATCCAGCTCTCTCTTGAATGCATTCAGAGAATTGGCCTCCACTGCCTTCTGAGGCAGAGAATTCCAGATATTCACAACTCTCTGACTGAAAAAGTTTTTCCTCATCTCAGTTCTAAATGGCCTACCCCCTTATTCTTAAACTGTGGCCCCTTGTTCTGGACTCCCCCAACATTGGGAACATGTTTCCTGCCTCTAACGTGTCCAACCCCTTAATAATCTTATACGTTTCGATAAGATCCCCTCTCATCCTTCTAAATTCCAGTGTATACAAGCCTGGTCGCTCCAGTCTTTCAACATATGATAGTCCCGCCATTCTGGGAATTAACCTAGTAAACCTACGCTGCACGCCCTCAATAACAAGAATATCCTTCCTCAAATTTGGAGACCGAAACTGCACACATACTCCAGGTGCGGTCTCACTAGGGCCCTGTACAACTGCAGAAGGACCTCTTTGCTACTATACTCAACTCCTCTTGTTATGAAGGCCAACATTCCATTGGCTTTCTTCACTGCCTGCTGTACCTGCATGCTTCCTTTCAGTGACTGATGCAATAGGACACCCAGATCTCGTTGTACGTCCCCTGTTCCTAACTTGACACCATTCAGATAATACTCTGCCTTCCTATTCTTACCACCAAAGTAAGCTCACACTTATCCACATTAAACTGCATCTGCCATGCATCCGCCCACTCACACAACCTGTCCAAGTCACCCTGCAACCTCATAGCATCTTCCTCACAGTTCACACTACCACCCAGCTTTGTATCATCTGCAACAGGTTTAGGTTTGCATCATCTGCAAACAGGACAGGTTTAGAGGGATATGGGCAAAACACAGGCAGGTGGGACCAGTGCAGATGGGACATGTTGGCCGGTGTGGGCAGGTTGGGCCAAGGGGCCTGTTTCCACACTGTAAGGCTCTGACTCTAACTAAAAACACTAAAAACAAATAAAGCAAAACCAAGTCAGGACCTCACTGGTGCAACTAATTGTAGAGTGCCCCAGTAGTGGAAGGCTACAAACATCCATTTACTGCTGCTGCCCCTCACCACAGCTGCTTAGGCATAGAAAGACTCCAGATCAATGACATGCAGCCAGAATAGGAAGGGTGTTTGAAGCAGCTTCATTTATTCTGGCCATTCAAACTTCTGCAATACAATTGCATTTGCTGAGTAAAATGTTCAAGGGCACTCTTTAGAAGGAAACTTACCCCAGTAATTGCTTTTATTGATTTAATAAACATGGAGCTTGCACTTTGTTATTCTTACAATAAAATATGATGGCCCAAGTGTCATTTATTAGCGATGACAATGGTCCAATTTTCATTAATAAGCATGCTATTTGCCATGTATTTCTCTAAAAGCTCTGCAATTCAATCTGTCCAACACTCTGCCAAATGCCATTCCTCTTTGCTGATCAATGTCAACAGCTTTGAACACCATCCATCCTGCCTCAAAGACCCAAGGAATACACACCATAACCTTGGGAGAGCAACACTATGCCACTGACCCAGGAAACATGTTCCCAATGTTGGGGGAGTCCAGAACTAGGGGCCACAGTTTAAGAATAAGGGGTAGGCCATTTTGAACGGAGATGAGGAAAAACTTTTTCAGTCAGAGAGTTGTAAATCTGTGGAATTCTCTGCCTCAGAAGGCAGTGGAGACCAAGTCTCTGAATGCATTCAAGAGAGAACTAGATAGAGCTCTTAAGGATAGCAGAGTCAGGGGGTATGGAGAGAAGGCAGGAACTGATTGAGAATGATCAGCCATGATCACATTGAATGGTGGTGCTGGCTCGAAGGGCCGAATGGCCTACTCCTGCACCTATTGTCTATTGTCTATTGACCCGTCTAAGGTTCATGGGGCCGAATGGCCTGTTTTCATGCTGGATCTGTCAATCAACGAAACAAAGGGCACACTGTTTAAGTTCATGATCTAACTTCTTATCAGCCAATGGACAATGTTTAGGCCTTCCAATTAGCACACAAATGCCCAACACACAGATGAAACAAGGCACATATGAACCTGTAGCCCAAGTGCTTTATCAGAATCTTATTTCTGCAAAGAATGTGAACACCAAACTCCTCACCAGTTTTGCCTGTCTTAACCTTAGGAAAATATTTCTTATTACTCTATATTTTCATCTCTTTTCCAAGTATATTTCCATCAGCAGCTTGAATTACTAGTTAGGGCAGCACGGTGGCGCAGAAGTAGAGTCGCTGCCTTACAGCAATTGCTGCGCCGGAGACCCTGATTCAATCCCAAGTAAGGGGGCTGTCTGTACGGAGTTTGTACGGTCTCCCTGTGACCACGTGGGTTTTCTCCGAAATCTTTGGTTTCCTCCCACGCTCCAAAGACGTGCAGGTCTGTAGGTTAATTGGCTTGGTATGTGTAAAATTGTTCCTAGTGTTTAGGATAGCGTTAATGGGATCACAGGTCAGTGCAGACTCAGCGGGCCGAAGGGCCAAAGGGCCAGTTTCTGCACTATCGCTAAACTAAACTAAGCTAAACAATGGTGCCCTTGCAAATTCCTTGATTTAGAAATGCATGAAATGAATGCTCAGGAGAAATGTAATTAACTAAATCATATTGATGACTTTCAAACTTTAACTGTGTCCCATTTATAAACTATCCAGCCTTTAATAAAATGTTGTCCTTAGCAAACTGTAAGAGAAGTCTACATCAGAAGGATTCTAAAGTGGATAAATATATAGGCGGGGACATTTGACAGGCATACATTACATGCAGATTAATGTACAACCCGAGATTTTTGACCTATTCCCAAGTAATTCAAGCTACTAGTGGAAATGAATACGGACCAGAGATGGTTTTAATCGTTTTTCACAATCCATTACTGTCATCAACCAAGGCCTGCCCCTGTCAATCTTCAACCCAACAGGAAAGGAAGTTGCAAAGCAGGGAGACACGAAAGGTCAATCTGGAAATAAAGTACTGCTGCTTCTGCAGGACCCAGACAAAGACAACTGGATGTTGGAAACACCCACAACATCTGTGGAGCAAGGATGGGTCACCTTGTTGGGCTAATAATCTACCGTCAGAACTGTCAAGTATTACACTATTAATCTTGCTCCTGGGACCTTACACCCATGACCTCTTGCCCTTGATGGCCCTACCCTCGCTAAAAGACTACGGGTTTATCCTATCTATTCACTTCAATTTTATACACCTCTGTAAGATCACCCCACAGCTGATGAGAAACAGGACAGCAATCTTACTTCAAATATGTATGACAGGTTTGGAAGGAAATGGACCAAACACAGGCAGATGAGACTAGTGTAGCTGGGACATGTTGGCTGGTGTGGGCAAGTTGGGTTGAAGGGCCTGTTTCTACACTATCACTCTATGACTCTAAATGGTCAGGTTAAAAATGGCAAAGGTTCAATCACATCAATGAGAATAGGTTCAGTTACAAGAGCAGTAAAATAAATTAATCCTTCCTTGATCGTGTTAATCCCTACCTTCTCGTGTCCAATCTTATATTTTCCACCAGCCACTCTCATTATCTATTTTTGCTTTCAGTTATTAGGACACGTGTCATTAGGAAGTCTGTCTTTTATTGTGTTTCCCTAACACCCGTGAGAAGATGGCAAAGGATTACCTTTGCCACCTTAGTATCACACTAGTTTAGTGTCACTAAAGTTGGAGTGAGCACCCGAGAGGAGGTGCAGGGCGGGTGATAAAAACAGCAGCATCAGTGTGAGTGCTCGTCATGGTGAATAGAGGAAGGCAGGCAGTAGTGGAGTGGTCATTTGGGAGTGACCGTGCCAGGAGAGGCTGTGCGTTAATGATGGGTGTTGTGCGTGAGTGTAGATGCTTTGGCCTGAGAGGCTTCAACACGGAGGCCGAGCAAAGGTTGATGGCAAGATAAGGCAAGGCCTGGTCTTGAGCAGGGTAAGACGGCAGTTAGGGCTGTGTTGTGCTCCTTTGTGAGGCCATGGGAGGTCAGGAAGACTTCCAGTGTCCCCGTGTACTACACCTGTGGGAGGTGCGTCCAATTGCACCTCCTGACTGACCACTTTGGAAGAAGGGTCTCGACCCGAAATGTCACCCATTCCGTCTCTCCAGAGATGCTGCCTGCCCTGTTGAGTTACTCCAGCATTTTCTGCCTCTTCGGTTTAAACCAGGCCGTCATTAGGTATTTTTAAAGTGGACATTGTCAGGTACTTGATTAACAAGGTATCACAAAATGCTGGAGTAACTCAGTGGGTCAGCAGGTGATTAACAAGGTTGTCAAAGGTTATGGGGTGAAGGCAGGTTGAGAGGGAAAGATAGATCAGCCATGATTAAATGGCAGAGTAGACATAATGGGCCAAATGGCCTAACTCTGCTTACGTTATGGCTAGTCTGAAGGCTTGTAACTTTGTCAAAGAAGTTTATTGCGGTAGCAATATTCAGTTACAAAGATAACAATCGAGATTGCAGACGACCATTAAACTTAAACTATTCACATCGAAGTCCTCTTCCAACTAACTGGTTTTGGGCGCCAAAACCACCCCGTGACCTTGCTGGCCAATCCGAGGGTTCGACTCTCTGGACCAATCCCTATGGTCGCTACAACGTTCACATTATGGGAATAGAATTAGGCCATTCGGCCCATCTAGTCTACTGTCATTCAATCATGGCCGATCTCTGCCTCCCAATCCCATTTTTCTGCCTTCTCCCCGTAACCCTTGACACTTGTTCTAATCAAGAATTTTTCGATCTCTGCCTTAAAAATATCTACTGACGGCCTCCACAGCCCTCTGTGGCAATGAGTTCCACAGATTAACTACCCTCTGACTGAAGAAGTTCCTCCTCACCTCCTTCCTAAAAGAGCGCCCTTTAATTCTGACATTCTCCTATGTCTTATGAACCCTGGAACATTAAGTTCTCAGTCCTTTCCCTCTTTTAGCCTGGTTTTCATAATAGCTACAACATCCCAGTCACACGTACCTATCCATGCCCTGAGTCCAACTGCCTTACTTGTCAGGCCTCTCATAATAAAACAAATGCATTTCAATCCAACAGTCCTTCCTCATTTGCTGTCAAGCTCCAGGCTATCCTGTCTACTTAAATGTATTTTACCATTTTCCATTCCAACTTCTAACTTCTCATCTGCCTTAGACCTGCATTGGATCCCAACCCCCTGCCAATCCAGTTTAATCCCACCCATGCAGTATTAGCAAACCTGCCGTCCAGGATATTGGTCCCACTCCAGTTCAGATGCAACCCATCCCTCTTGTACAGGTCACCTCTGCCCCAGATCCTAATGGTCCAAAATTCTGAATCCCTGCCCCTTGCACCAACTCCTTAGCCATGCATTCATCTGCCGTATCTTCTTGTCTATACCCTCACTAGCACATGGCATCAGGAGCAATCCAGAGATCACTACCCTTGAGGCCCTGCTTTTAAATATTTTGCGTAACTCCCTACATTCATTTTGCATGACCACATCCTTATTCCTATCCATATCATTTGTGTCAACATACACAACGACTTCTGGCTTATCACCCTCCCCCTTGAGAAGGTCATGCAGCCGCTCTGAGGCATCAAGGGGGCAGCGCACTATCCTGGAGTCTCAATTACAGCCACAGGATCTCCAGTCTGTGCCCTAAGTAACAAGACTCCTATCATTATCACTCTGCCTCACTTCACCCTTACTCGTTGTGCATCAAAGCCAGGTTCAATTTTCCTTCCTTACAAACAATTCGACTTGCAGAATATTTTTTGGGGATTACTGCAGCAGCACTCCCAAGTCCCGTTGCATCTCTAATTTCTGGATTCTCTCTCCATTTAGAAAACAATATGCGCCTTTATTCTTATTACCAAAATTCATGACTCTGCACATTGCTATACTGAATTTCATGTGCCACTTCTCTGGCCACTCTCCTAACCTGTCCAAGTCCTTCTGTAGATTCCTTGCTTCCTCAGGACCTTCATCGGCCTGCTTGGCTCGGCCCTGGGACTTACCATTGCCCGGTGGGGGCTTCAAAAAGTTGGGAGCCTCGATCACCTCGTGGCACCACGTGAGAAGAAATGAGGAGGAGATAAGACTTTGCCTTCCATCACAGTGAGGGTGTGCCTAGAGCAATCACTGTGATGGCTGTTTGTGTAAAAATTGTATCTGTGTCCTGTGCTTTTTGTTGTCTACTGCCGGACCCTGACGTGAGAGGACGCTGGCGCTGTTTATTCGCCGCTTCTCCGTTAGGATAGTTTGTCTGTTTGTTTTTATGTTATGATTGTTTATGTAAAGCGCTTTGAGCTTCTGGAAAGGCACTATATAAAATAAATGCTTATTATTATTATTATTATTACACAGCCTGCCCCTCCACCTATCTTAGCATCATCTGCAAACTTGGCCACAAAGCCTTCAACCACCTTATCCAAATCATTAATATACAACGTGAAGAGTAGCGGCCCTCCAACCTTTACGGAACTCCACTATTATAACAGTATAACAATATAACAGTATAACAGAGCTTTATTTGTCATTCGGTACCGAAGTACCAAACGAAACTACATAGCAGTCATAGAAAAAAAGAACACAAGACACATAGCCCCAACACAAACGTCCATCAGTGACTCCAAACACCTCCTCACTGTGATGGAGGCAACAAAACTTCCACTCTCTTCCCCTCGCCCACGGACAGACAGCTCGTCCCCGACCGACCCGCACAGTCCCCGCAAGGGGATGGAAGTCCCCGCGGCCGAATCGCACCGGGCGCTGAAACGTCTCGCGGCCGAGCCGGGCGATGAAAGGCCCCGCGACCGAGCCTTGCGCAGCTAAGTCCCGTGGCCGAGCCGCACCGGGCGATGTTAAGTCCCGCGGCCGAGCCGCACCAGCGATGAAAAGTCCCGCGGCCGAGCCGCACCGGGCACTGTTAAGTCCAGCAGCCAAGCCGCACCGGGCGATGTAAAGTCCCGCGGCCGAGCCGCACCGGGCGATGTTAGGCCCCGCAGCCGAGCCGCACCCCGCGCCGTGAGGAAGAGAAAAGTTTCCCCCACCCACTGCACCACCCCCCCCCCCCCCCCAACACATACACAACCAAAAAAAAATACAAAAACCATCCCAACACCGACACACAACAAAAAAAAAGGAAAAAAGACGAACAGACTGCTAGCGAGCCGCAGCCGTTAGGCGCCGACACTTCCGCCCTCACTGGCAACCAACCAGAAAAATCGTCTTTTATTGCAACACTTTGCCTTCTGCCATCCAGCCGCGCTGCTACCCATGCTAGTATCTTCCTTTTAATACCATGGGCTCTCATCTTCACTAGCACCTTATCGAAGGCCTTCTGAAAATCTAGGTAAACAACATCAACAGCCTCCCTTCAGTCCAGCAGATTTGTCCAGCAAGATCTTTCCTTCACAAAGCCATGCTGACTTCGACCTATTTTATTGTGAACTTCGAAGTACTGCATAACCTCATCCTTTATAATTGACTTTAAAATCTTACCAACCACTGAAGTCAGGATAACTGGCCTATAGTTTCCCCTCTTCTGCTTTGCTCCCTTCTTGTACAGCGAGGTGATATTCACAATTTTCCAATCTTCAGGAACCACTCCTAACTAGTGATTCTTGAAATATCACAACTAATGCCTCCACAATCTCTGAGGCCACCTCCTTCAGAACCATGGGCTGCAGTCTATCCGGTCCAGGTGACTTATCCATATAAACCATATAACAATTACAGCACAGAAACAGGCCAGTTTGGCCCTTCTAGTCCATGCCGAACACTTTTTCCGACCTAGTCTCATCTACCTGCTCTCAGACCATAACCCTCCAATCCCCTCCCATCCATATACCTATCTAATTTACTCTTAAATAATAAAACCGAGCCTGCCTCCACCACTTCCACCGGAAGCTCATTCCATACAGCCACCACCCTCCGAGTAAAAAAGTTACCCCTCATGTTACCGCTAAACCTTTGTCCCTTAATTCTGAAGTTATGTCCCCTTGTTTGAATCTTCCCCACTCTCAAAGGGAAAAGCTTACCCACGTCAACTCTGTCCGTCCCTCTTAATTTTAAAAACCTCTATCAAGTCCCCCTTAACCTTCTGCGCTCCAAAGAATAAAGACCCAACCTGTTCAACCTCTCTCTGTAGCTTAAGTGCTGAAACCCAGGCAACATTCTAGTAAATCTCCTCTGTACTCTATTTATTTATTTCTGTACTATCTACCCTCAGACCTTTGTTTTCCTAGCACCTTCTCCTTACATAGAAACATAGAAACATAGAAAATAGGTGCAGCAGTAGGCCATTCGGCCCTTCGAGCCTGCACCGGCATTCAATATGATCATGGCTGATCATCCAGCTCAGTAACCTGTACCTGCCTTCTCTCCATACCCCCTGATCCCTTTAGCCACAAGGGCCACATCTAACTCCCTCTTAAATATAGCCAATGAACTGGCCTCAACTACCTACTGTGGCAGAGATTTCCACAGACTCACCACTCTCTGTGTGAAGAAATGTTTTCTCATCTCGGTCCTAAAAGACTTCCCCCTTATCCTTAAGCTGTGACCCCTGGTTCTGGACTTCCCCAACATCGGGAACAATCTTCCCGCATCTAGCCTCTCCAACCCCTTATATGTTTCAATAAGATCCCCCCTCAGTCTTCTAAATTCCAGCGAGTACAAGCCTAGTCTATCCAGTCTTTCTTCATATGAAAGTCCTGCCATCCCAGGGATCAATCTGTTGAACCTTCTCTGTACTCCCTCTAAGGCTAGAATGTCTTTCCTCAGATTAGGAGTCCTCACATTTATCCACATTATATTGCATCTACCATGCATTTGCCCACTCTCCTAATCTATCCAAGTCACTCTGCAGCCTCCTAGCATCCTCCTCGCAGCTAACACTGCCACCCAGCTTCGTGTCATCCGCAAACTTAGAGATATTGCATACAATTCCCTCGTCCAAATCATTAATATATATTGTAAATAACTGGGGTCCCAGCACTGAGCCTTGTGGTACCCCACTATTCATTGCCTGTCATTCCGAAAAGGACCCGTTTATTCCTACTCTTTGCTTCCTGTCCGCCAACCAATTCTCTATCCACCTCAACAGTGAACCCCCAATACCGTGTGCTTTAAGTTTGTACCCCAATCTCCTATGTGGGACCTTGCCGAAGGCCTTCTGAAAGTCCAGATATAACACATCGACTGGTTCTCCCTTATCCACTCTACTAGTTACATCCTCAAAAAACTAATCGCCACTCCACTACGTTCCACCCCCTGACTCTCTAGGCTTGCAGGCTCACTGCTGGTGTCAAATTAGCAAATTTGCAGATGATACTAAGCTGGGGGGTAGTGTGAATTGTGAGGAAGATGCAATAAGGCTGCAGGGTGACTTGGACAGGTTGTGTGAGTGGGCGGATACATGGCAGATGCAGTTTAATGTAGATAAGTGTGAGGTTATTCACTTTGGAAGTAAGAATAGAAAGGCAGATTATTATCTGAATGGTGTCAAGTTAGGAAGAGGGGATGTTCAACGAGATCTGGGTGTCCTAGTGCATCAGTCACTGAAAGGAAGCATGCAGGTACAACAGGCAGTGAAGAAAGCCAATGGAATGTTGGCCTTCATAACAAGAGGAGTTGAGTATAGGAGCAAAGAGGTCCTTCTACAGTTGTACCGGGCCCTGGTGAGACCGCACCTGGAGTACTGTGTGCAGTTTTGGTCTCCAAATTTGAGGAAGGATATTCTTGCTATTGAGGGCGTGCAGCGTAGGTTCACTGGGTTAATTCCCGGAATGGCGGGACTGTCGTATGTTGAAAGGCTGGAGCAATTAGGCTTGTATACACTGGAATTTAGAAGGATGAGGGGGGATCTTATTGAAACATATAAGATAATTAGGGGATTGGACACATTAGAGGCAGGAAACATGTTCCCAATGTTGGGGGAGTCCAGAACAAGGGGCCACAGTTTAAGAATAAGGGGTAGGCCATTTAGAACGGAGATGAGGAAGAACTTTTTCAGTCAGAGAGTGGTGAAGGTGTGGAATTCTCTGCCTCAGGAGGCAGTGGAGGCCAGTTCGTTGGATGCTTTCAAGAGAGAGCTGGATAGAGCTCTTAAGGATAGCGGAGTGAGGGGGTATGGGGAGAAGGCAGGAACGGGGTACTGATTGAGAGTGATCAGCCATGATCGCATTGAATGGCGGTGCTGGCTCGAAGGGCTGAATGGCCTACTCCTGCACCTATTGTCTATTGTCTATTGTCTTCCACTGTGCAGACTGATGCAAAAAAGTTCTTCAATTCCTATGCCATTTCTTGATTTCCCATTATCACCTCTCCTGCATCATTCTCCAGCGGCCCAACATCCACTCCATTTTTTTAACTCTTTATATATCCGTAGAGACCCTCTATCCTCTTTTATATTCTTGACTAGCTTACATCCGTACTTCATCTTTTCTCTCCGTGTTGTCTTTTTAGTTACCTTTTGTTGTTCTTTAAAAACATCCAAGTCCTCTGGCTTCCCACTAATCGTTGCAATGTTATATGCCTTCTCTTTTGTTTTTATGTTGGCCTTGACCTACCTTGTCAGCCATGGTTGTCTTATTCTCCCCTTGGAATCTGTCTTCCTCTTTGGATAAATATCTCATTGTTGCAGTACTGTTACCCATCTATTTACCAAAAAATAATGAAAGATTTGATACACACTTTAATATCAGGGTTATAGGTACCCTGGAGGTTACAGTGATCGATGTTCCTGCCTTCCTTCCTCTTCTAGATGGTAGAGGTTAGCTTTCTGAGTTGCTGCTACAGGAAGTCCAATGGAGATGTTGTACCTTGTACATACACATATGGTGCACTGACATTGGAGGGAATGTTAGTACCCATCAAATTAGTGACTGTACTGAAATTGTTCAGCCTCTGGTTTCATACAGCAGCTGCACTCCACAAGGTAATGGGCAGTTCCTGTCACTCCTGCCATGTTCTGTGGATGATGGAAAAGGGGGAGCCTCTGGACTATTTTTCACAGGGCTCTTTCCAGCCCAGTGTTTTGGTACATGATTGTCTGTCAGTGGTCAGTGGTACTCTCCCACCATGTTAATGGCAGGAAACTCAGTGATGGTAATAACATTGGTTGCCATTTCAGATGATTTGATTCCTCTTGGGGCAGCAGGTTGTTGCTTCACACCTGGCAGTAGGAATATTGTTTGCTTGTATAACCCCATGCACGAGTGCAGTCCAGATTTTGCTGAAGCGTGTATTTCCAGTCTCTCGGCATCATCGGGAAGAAGGATCTCGACCCAAAACGTCACCCATTCCTTCTCTCCAGAGATGTTGTCTGTCCTGCTGAGTTCTCCAGCTTTTTGTGTCTATCTTTGGTTTAAACTAGTATCTGCAATTCGTTCCTACAGATTTGCAAACAGACAGATTATCTGTTCACATGGCCATGACCTGTGGTTGTTTACATCAGCTGAAGGTAAGACTATGGGGTGTGTTAGTTGGCCTACATCAAACCAGAAATCTGCAGCTCGAGTTATTTCACTCCATTGTGATAGAGATGAAGGCTTACTTTATCACTTGGCACATCAAACATGGTCACACACATAATGTCTATCAATATTTGTGTACTCCTGAAAGCTAGCCCTCACCAGTAATGGTGGGTGTCTGGGTTCCCTGTCCTCAAAAGCCTTTATACCATCCATTTGAATTATGAAGTCCCAGAAAGGGTGTGCGAATATTCAGAGGTGTCTCATTGTAAACATGTAATTCTGCAAAGGTTCTTGTCTACACTCGTAATGTTAAACCTTAATAAATAATTAAGATTGCTTCCAGTTCCTCGTACTGGTGAGGGCAGGAACAGGGAGATGGGGATTTGAATGTGTGGCTGAGGAGCTGGTGCAGGGGGCAGGGATTTAGATTCTTAGATCACTGGGATCTGTTTTGGGGTAAGGGGGAATTGTACAAAAGGGACGGGTTGCACCTTAACAGGTGGGGGACCAGCATTCTGGCAGGCAGGTTTGCCACTGCTACACGGGTGGGTTTAAAATAAATAGTGGAGTGGGGTGGGGGTGGGGGGAGGAGACAAATGGAAAAGACAAGGATGGAGTTAAAGGGAAAGAGAGTATAGGAAAAGTTAAGAAAGACCCCAAAATTAATGGGACAGAAAGCTTACAAATGGATAGGAGAGATTGGCCAAGTGAAATAGGAACCGATGTGGGGCTAGTTTTCAGCAGTACACAAATATTGATAGACATTATGTGTGTGACCATGTTTGATGTGCCAAGTGTAAAGTAAGTCTGGTCAGAAAGCCGTCATCTCTATCACAATGGTGTGAAATAACTCAAACTGCAGATTTCTGGTTTGATGTAGGCCAACTAACACACCCCATAGTGAGTAATGGATTAAAAGTATTGTATATGAATGCCCAAAGTAGAAGAAGTAAAGTGGATGAGCTTGAGGCTCAGTTAGAGATTGGTAGATATGACATTGTGGGGATTACAGAGACATGGCTGCAGGAAGATCGGGCCTGGGAACTGAATATTTAGGGTTATATATCCTACAGGACAGGCAGGTGGGCAATGGAGGTGGGGTAGCTCAGTTGGTGAGGGATGAAATTCAGTCCCTTGCGAGGGGTGACATAGAGACTGGCGATGTAGAGTCGCTGTGGATAGAGTTGAGGAATTGTAAACGTAAGAAGACACTAATGGGAGTTATCCTCAGCCCCCTGCTGCAACTCCTGCTGCAACTTGCACCCTATATCCATGCTGTTATAACAGTAGCCTGGATATTGTGTGTAAGTTGCAGCAGGAGTTAAAGTTGGCATGTAACAAAGGTAATGCCACTGTGGTTATGGGAGATTTCAATATGCAGGTAGACTGGGAAAATCAGAGTGGTTCTGGACCCCAAGAAAGGGAGTTTGTAGAGTGCCTCCGAGATGGATTCTTAGAGCAGCTTGTACTGGAGCCTACCAGAGAGAATGCAATTCGGATTTAGTGTAACGGACCGCAGGTAGACCCAAATGCAGCACACGGAACCAATGAAATCGTTTTTAGAAAGAGCTTTATTTTTACCTGCTCGTGGTCGAGGACAGAAGGCTGAGGCGTTCACCAGGGCGACGAAGGGCATGAAGGTCCGGAGCAGGCAGGGTCGGCAACGGGAAATCAGTCCGAGAGAGAATGCTGGAGAGTCTTGCATCAGGGCTAAGAACAATCTGGCAAAGAGTGTGTGTGCAGGAAGGGTTTATATGCTGACTTGATTGGTGATCTGGAGCAGGTGAGTGAACAGGTGAGGGGAGTTGGCTTAACATGATGGGCGTGGCTGGCAGGTGAATGAACAGGACAGACTGTGACAGAACCCTCCCCTCAAGGGACAGCTCCTGACGTCCCCAAAAGTAAATAAACAGAAACCGGGTGGGAGGAGGGGCGCTGGAGGTGGGCTAATACTCTTCGGAGACACCATCCCATTCCATAGTCTCAACCGGGTGGGAGGCAGGTGACTGGTGGGGGGAATCATCCTCATCAGAGGATGGCCCCTCGAGACTTCCAGCACTAGTGTGCCCGGGACTGGAAATCTCCTCGTCACCAGATGAGTCTTCTTCCTCCGGAGAATCTGGAGCAACAGACGGCGAGGTTATCCGTGGGTGCCCCTCTGGAAGATGTAGTGGGCATAGCCTGTTGGTCGGGGTGTTGAAGATGGAAGGCCTTGATGAGTCGGGAGTGGAGAATGTGTCGAGCAGGGACCCAGGACCTCTCCTCTGGACCATACCCCTCCCAGTGGACAAGGTACTGCAGGCCCCTCCCTCGGCAGCGGGACTGCAGCAGGCGACGAACCGTGTAGACAAGGCCCCCATCGATGAAGCGTGGAGGTGGCGGAGCTGCTGGTGAAAGGGGACTCTCCTGGACCGGCTTCACCTTGGAGACGTGAAACGTCGGGTGGACCCTCATGGTCCGAGGAAGCTTCAGTCTCACCGCCGTTGGGTTGATGATCCTCTCAATCTCGAAGGGACCGATGAACCTGGGTGCCAGTTTTTTGGACTCCACCTGAAGAAGGAGGTCTCGGGTGGACAGCCAAACCTTCTGGCCAATCTGGTAGGTGGGGCCTGGAGAGCAGCGTCTGTTGGCTGCTACCGTGTAGCGGTCCGCCACACGCAAAACTGCAGCAACCAGGCACGGAGCAGGAAGGATGAGGTCGGGCTCCGGGGAAGGCCCCTCTTCATCTGGGAAGCAGCGGGACAGGGCGTCAGGACCCCTCCCTTTTATCGGACAGCTGGCGAGAAAATGGCCGCCCTGGCCACAGTAGAGGCAGAGGTTGTTCCGGTGCCAGCGCTGTCGTTCCTCCGTAAACAGGTGGGAACAACCCAGCAGCATCGGCTCTGCCCCCTCAGGCAGTTGTTGGGCTGGTCTGGCTGTGCTGGCTGAGGCAGCGGCTACCCAGGGGCGGCCCCGGGGATGATGTTCTGCGGGCCCCTGACGCCTCTCCCGTCTCCGTGTCTGAATCCGGAGGTCAACCCGGGTGGCGAGCTCAATGACCTCATCGAGCGTGGCAGGTAGTTCATAGGAGACCAGCTCGTCTTTAACATAGTCAGCTAATCCATGCAGGAAAGTGTCACACAAAGCGGAAATGTTCCAGTTACTCCGACGAGCCCGTGTACGGAAATCAATGGAGTAGTCAGCCACGGTCCAAACCCCCTGACACAGGTGAAAAAGGCCTCGACCCGCGTCCGAGCTCTCAGGCCCCAGGCAGAAAACCTTGCGAAGCTCCTCAGAGAAAGCCCGAAAGGAAGAACAGGCTGGCGTCCCACGATCCCATTCGGCTGTTCCCCACAACCGTGCTCTGCCTGTCAGGTGGATAATGGCGAAGGCCACCCTCGCCTCCTCCGTGGCGAAGGTACGGGGTTGTAGGGAAAACAGGATCGAACAGTTTGTGAGAAAAGGTCCACAGCCTTCAGGATCTCCGGCATAGCGTTCCGGCAGCCCCACCATGGGTTCAGGGGTGTCCCTGGGTGGTGAGGGCTCAGGTGCAGGTGGCAGAGGAGCAGCCGTTAAAGCTGCAGCTATCAGCTGCGTTAGTGCCGCGGTCAACTGCTGCATCTGGTTATCTAATGTGGTCATTGTGTGCTCCAAGACGGAAACACGCCGGCGAGTATCAGCGAGAGCGTTGGTAAAACCCTCCTGCTGCTGTTGGAGCGGTTATGTAACGGACCGCAGGTAGACCCAAATGCAGCACACGGAACCAATGAAATAGTTTTTAGAAAGAGCTTTCTTTCTACCTGCTTGTGGTCGAGGACAGAAGGCTGAGGCGTTCACCAGGGCGACGACGAGGCATGAAGGTATGGAGCAGGCAGGGTCGGCAACGGGAAATCAGTCCGATAGAGAATGCTGGAGAGTCTTGCATCAGGGCTAAGAACAATCTGGCAAAGAGTGTGTGTGTGCAGGAGAGGCTTATAAGCTAGCTTGATTGGTGATCTGGAGCAGGTGAGTGAACAGGTGAGGGGAGTTGGCTTAACGTGGTGGCCGTGGCTTAACGTGGTGGGCGTGGCTGGCAGGTGAGTGAACTGGACAGACTGTGACATTTAGTGTTGTCCAATGAACCAGATTTAAGAAGGGAACTCAAGGTAAAGTAACCGCCAGGAGGTAGTGACCATAATATGATAAGTTTTAATCTGCAATTTGAGAGGGAGAAGGTTAAATCAGAAGTGTCAGTGTTGCAGTTGAACAAAGTGGACTATGAAGGCATCGGAGAGAAGTTGGCCAAGGTCGACTGGAAAAGGATGCAAGCAGGAATGACGGTGGAACAGCAATGGCAGGAATTTCTGGGCATAATCCGGAAGAGGAAGAGAATGAAAGATTCCAAGGGGAGTAGGAGGCAACCATGGTTGACAAGGGAAGTTAGGGATTGAATAAAACTAAAAGAAAAGATGTATAACATAGTAGCGGGAAGCCAGAGGATTGGGAAACTATAAAAAGGACAACAAAAAGTAACATAAAGGGCAAAACAGGGTGAAAAGATGAAGTACGAGGGTAAGCTGGCCAAGAATATAAAGAAGGATAGTAAAAGCTTCTTTAGGTATGTTAAGAGAGTAAGATTTGTAAAGACAAATGTGGGTCCCTTGAAGGCAGAAACAGGTGAAATTATTATGGGGAACAAGGAAATGACAGAAGTGTTGAACAGGTACTTTGGTTCTGTCTTCACTAAGGAAGACATAAACAATAGACAATAGACAATAGACAATAGACAATAGACAATAGGTGCAGGAGTAGGCCATTCAGCCCTTCGAGCGAGCACCGCCAATCAATGCGATCATGGCTGATCACTCTCAATCAGTACCCCGTTCCTGCCTTCTCCCCATACCCCCTCACTCCGCTATCCTTAAGAGCTCTATCCAGCTCTCTCTTGAAAGCATCCAACGAACTGGCCTCCACTGCCTTCTGAGGCAGAGAATTCCACACCTTCACCACTCTCTGACTGAAAAAGTTCTTCCTCATCTCCGTTCTAAATGGCCTACCCCTTATTCTTAAACTGTGGCCCCTTGTTCTGGACTTCCCCCAACATTGGGAACATGTTTCCTGCCTCTAATGTGTCCAATCCCTTAGTTATCTTATATGTTTCAATAAGATCCCCCCTCATCCTTCTAAATTCCAGTATACTAGCCTAATTGCTCCAGCCTTTCAACATACGACATTCCAGATGTACTAGAGGACAGAGGATCTAGGGAGATAGAGGAACTGAAAGAATTTTGCATTAGGTGAGAAATAGTATTGGGTTGACTGATGGGACTGAAGGCTGATAAATACCCAGGGCCTGGTGGTCTGCATCCCAGAGTACTCAAGGAGGTGGTTCTAGAAATCGTGGACGCATTGGTGATCATTTTCCAATGTTCTATAGATTGAGGATCAGTTCCTATGGATTGGAGGGAAAACAGAAAACATAGAAAATAGGTGCAGGAGTAGGCCATTCGGCCCTTTAAGCCTGCACCGCCATTCAATATGATCATGGCTGATCATCCAGCTCAGTATCCTGTACCTGCCTTCTCTCCATACCCCCTGATCCCTTTAGTCACAAGGGCCACATCTAACTCCCTCTTAAATATAGCCAATGAACTGGCCTCAACTACCTTCTGTGGCAGAGAATTCCACAGACTCACCACTCTCTGTGTGAAGAAATGTTTTCTCATCTCGGTCCTAAAAGACTGCCCGCTTATCCTTAAGCTGTGACCCCTGGTTCTGGACCTCCCCAACATCGGGAACAATCTTCCCGCATCTAGCCTCTCCAACCCCTTAAGAATTTTATATGTTTCTATAAGATCCCCCCTCAGTCTTCTAAATTCCAGCGAGTATAAACCTAGTCTATCCAGTCTTTCTTCATATGAAAGTCCTGCCATCCCAGGGATCAATCTGGTGAACCTTCTCTGTACTCCCTCCAAGGCTAGAATGTCTTTCCTCAGATTAGGAGACCAAATCTGTACACAATACTCCAGGTGCGGTCTCACCAAGCCCCTGTACAACTGCAGCAGAACCTCCCTGCTCCTATACTCAAATCCTCTTGCTATGAATGCTAACATACCATTCGCTTTCTTCACTGCCTGCTGCACCTGCACGCTTGCTTTCAATGACTGGTGCACCATGACACCCAGGTCACGTTGCATCTCCCCTTTTCCTAATTGGCCACCATTCAGGTAATACTCTGCTTTCCTGTTCTTGCCGCCAAAGTGGATAACCTCACATTTATCCACATTATATTGCATCTGCCATGCATTTGCCCACTCGCCTAATCTATCCAAGTCACTCTGCAGCCTCCTAGCATCCTCCTCGCAGCTTCGTGTCATCCACAAACTTAGAGATGTTGCATTCAATTCCCTCGTCCAAATCATTAATATATATTGTAAATAACTGGGGTCCCAGCACTGAGCCTTGCAGTACCCCACTAGTCACTGCCTGCCATTCCGAAAAGGACCCGTTTATTCCTACTCTTTGCTTCCTGTCCGCCAACCAATTCTCTATCCACCTCAACAATGAACCCCCAATACCGTGTGCTTTAAGTTTGTACCCCAATCTCCTATGTGGGACTTTGTCGAAGGCCTTCTGAAAGTCTAGATATAACACATTCTCCCTTATCCACTCTACTAGTTACATCCTCGAAAAATTCTATAAGATTCGTCAGACATGATTTGCCTTTCATAAATCCATGCTGACTTTGTCCAATGATTTCACCACTTTCCAAATGTGATGCTATCACATCTTTAATAACTGACTCTAGCATTTTCCCCACTACTGATGTGAGGCTAACTGGTCTATAATTCCCCGTTTTCTCTCTCCCTCCCTTTTTAAAAAGTGGGGTTACATTAGCTACCCTCCAATCCTCAGGAACTACTCCAGAATCTAAAGAGTTTTGAATAATTATCACTAATGCATCCACTATTTCTGGGGCTACTTCCTTAAGCACTCTGGGA
Source organism: Rhinoraja longicauda (assembly GCF_053455715.1). Lineage (NCBI taxonomy): Eukaryota > Metazoa > Chordata > Chondrichthyes > Rajiformes > Arhynchobatidae > Rhinoraja > Rhinoraja longicauda. The sequence continues at coordinate 27,364,005 of NC_135985.1, forward strand.
TGCAGCCTATCTGGCCCTGGGGATTTACCTGCCTTTAATCCATTTAATTTACCTAACACCACTTCCCGACTAACCTGGATTTCCCTCAGTTCCTCCATCTCATTTGACCCCCGGTCCCCTGCTATTTCCGGCAGATTGTTTATGTCTTCCTTAGTGAAGACAGAACCAAAGTAGTTGTTCAATTGGTCTGCCATCTCCTTGTTCCCTATGATCAATTCACCTGTTTCCGACTGCAAGGGACCTACATTTGTCTTAACTAGTCTTTTTCTCTTCACATATCTATAAAATTTTATTTTATAGCTAATGTTATCTCACTTTTCAAGAAAGGAGTGAGAAAAAAACCAGGGAATTATAGACCAGTTAGCCTGACATCGATGGTGGGGAAGATGCTGGAGTCAATTATTAAAGAAGTAATAATGGCACATTTCGATAGCAGTAACAGGATTGGTCCAAGTCAGCATGGATTTATGAAAGGGAAATCCTGCTTGACTAATCATCTGGAATTTTTTAAGGATGTGACAAGTAAAATGGATGTAGTGTATCTGGACTTTAAGAAAGACTTTAAGGTCCCACACAGGAGATTAGTGGACAAAATTAAAGCGCATGGTATTGGGGGTAGGGTATTGACATGGATAGAGAATTCGTTGGCAGACAGGAAGCAAAGAGTCGGAATAAACTGGTCCTTTTCAGAATGGCAGGCAGTGGTGAGTGGAGTACCACAAGGCTCGGTGCTGGGGCTGCAACTATTTCCAATATATATTAATGATTTGGATGATGGAATTAAAAGTAATACGAGGAAATTTGCAGATGACACAAAGCTGGGTGGCAGTGTGAACTGTGAAGAGGATGTTAGGAGGTTGCAGGGTAACTTGGACAGGCTGAGTGAGTGGGCAGATGCATGGCAGATGCAGTGTCATGTAGATTAATGTGAGGTTAGCCACTTTGGCGGAAAAAAACAAGGAGGCAGAATATTATCTCAATGTCAGATTAGGTAAAAGGGTAGTGCAACGAGACCTGGGTGTTCTTGTATACCTGACACTGAAAGTAAACATGTAGGTAGGTACAGCAGGCAGTGAAGAAAACTAATAGCATGTTGGCCTTCATAACGAGAGGATTTGAGTATAGGAGTAAAGACGTCTTTCTGCAGTTGTACAGGGTCCTAGTGAGACCACATCTGGAGTATTGTGTGCAGTTTTGTCTCCTAATTTGAGGAAGGACATCCTTGTTATTGAGGCAGTGCAGCGTAGGTTCACGAGATTGATCCCTGGGATGGTGGGACTGTCATATGAGGAAAGATTGGAAAGACTGAGTTTGTATTCACTGGAATTTAGAAGGATGAGAGGGGATCTTATAGAAACGTATAAAATTATAAAGGGACTGGACAAGCTAGATGCAGGAATGTTGCCAATGTTGGGGGAGTGCAGAACCAGGAGCCACAGTCTAAGAATAAAGGGGAGGCCATTTAAAACTGAGGTGAGAAAAAACTTTTTCACCCAAAGAGTTGTGAATTTGCCCCACGGAGGGCAGTGGAGACCAATTCACTGGATGAATTTAAAAGAGAGTTAGATAGAGCTCTATGGTCTAGCGGAATCAAGGGATATGGGGAGATGGTAGGCACAGGTTAGTGATTGTGGATGATCAGCCATCTTGCACCTATTTTCTATGTTTCTATGTTTCTATCTATGTTTCTATAATTGTGGCCAATTAAACTAGTTAATTGCTTATAATTGGCTTTGTGCGCCTCTGAAAATGTACATAGAATACACAACAGCTCAGGAATAAGCCCTTCGGCACATGATGTCATGGTAAACTAATCTCATCTGACTGCATAGGATCCATATCCCTTCATTTCCTGCGCATCCATATGCCTATCTAAAAGCCTCGCAAACACCATTATTGTCGTGTCAACCTTCACCATCCCTGGCAGTGTGTTCCAGGTCCCCACCATTCCTTGTGCAATTAAGAAAGATTTGTCCCGCAAATCTCCTTTGAACTTTGCTCCTCTCACCTTATAGCTCAGCCCTCCAGTCTTTAGCATATCCACCCTGGGAAGTCAGTCAGCCCTTTCTATGCTTCTCATAATTTAATATACTCTCAATCTCTGGTGTTTCAGAGAAATCATTCCTCTTCTTCCAGCTAGTACCTTCTAATTCAGGCAGTAATTCTGGTAAATCTGCGCCCTCTTCAAAGCCTCCGCATCTTTCCTGTAATGAAACAACCAGAGCTGCAGAAATATTCCAAATGTGTCCTTCTCAACGTCTTGTAGAGCTGTGTCATGACTACTTGACTTTTGCACTCAATGGCCCAACCAATGCATGCAAGCATAAAGTGGCTGATCTGGCACTCTGGTGTCAGGACAATAGCCTCCTCTTGAATGTCACTAAAACGAAGGAGCTGATTGTGGACTTCAGAAGGGCTAAACATCCAAGGACGTACACGCCACTGGAGATAAATGGGTCTACTGTGGATAGGGTGAGCAGTTTTAAATACTTGGGAATCCGCATCACAGATGATCTGACGTGGGCAATGCACATTGCCACACTGGTGGGTAAGGCAAAGCAGCGCCTTTACCACCTTAGACAACTGAGGAAATTCAGAGTGTCTCTGAGGATCCTTCATTGCTTCTACTCTGGGGTTGTAGAGAGCATCCTGTCCGGCAACATTACAGTCTGGTTTGGGAACAGCTCTGCCCAGGACATGATGGCCCTGCAGAGAGTAGTGCGTTCGGCAGAACGCACCATGGGAACTACACTCGTCCCCCTGCAGGACCTATACATCAGGAGGTGCAGATCCAGAGCAAGCAAGATCATGAGGGACCCCTGCCACCCCAGTAACGGACTGTTCCAGATGCTACGATCAGGCAAACGCCTCCGCTGTCACGCTGTGAAAACGGAGAGGATGAGACAGAGTTTCTTCCCACAGGCCATCAGGACTGTCAACTTTTATAACCCCAGAGACTACATTTTTGTCTACACTATAGTAACTTATTAACTTTATTTATATGCTGTAACTGTAATTCTTTTTTGTGCACAACCCACAGGCATTGCCACTTTCATTTCACTGCACATCGTGTATGTGTATGTGTATGTGACAAATAAATTTGACTTGACTTGACTTGAGCCTTCTTTACGACTCTATATTCTTATGTTGCCAATTCCAGGGTGATATGGAATTGGACCCCAGGTCCATCTGTACATCAAAGCTCTTTAGGGTCTTGCAATTAACTGCACACTTTTTCCTTATATTTGACTTCCCAAGGTTGTAACACTTCACACCAGCTTCATCTGCCATTTCTCCACTCATTTCTGTAGCTGATCGCTATCCTGCTGTTTACTTTGACAACCTTCCTCATTGTCCGCAGCTCCAACAATCTTGGGGTCATGTGCCAACTTACTAACCAACCCATCTATAGACATATATCACCAACAGCAGTGGTCCCAGCACAGTCCATGAGGAACTCCACTGGTCTCAGATGTCTAGCCTGAACAAAGCCCCTCCACCACAATCCTCTGTCTTCGATCAGTGTGCCAGTTCTGATTCCAGTCCAGACTAAGTCACTGTGAATTCTATTCATCTTCAGTTTCTTGATTAAATGTCTTACTAAAATCCAAGTAGACAACATCCACCATCTTACCCTCATCAATCACTTTCATAATTTACACATGTCCAAGCCATATGCAAATGTTAGACCGGAAGTCATGTTGCAACTCTATAAGACTTTGGTTAGGCCACAATTGGAGTATGTGTGCAGTTTTGGTCACCCTATACAGGAAGGATGTGAAGGCTTTGGAGAGGGTGCAGGGGAGGTTTACCAGAATGCTGCCAGGATTAGAGGGTTTCAGCTACTGTTATGATAGTGACACATAAGAGGCTATTAGATAAGCACATTGAAGTGCAAGTAACAGGAATGTGGATTATGTACTGTCAATAGACAATAGGTGCAGGAAGAGGCCATTCGGCCCTTCAAGCCAGCACCACCATTCAATGTGATCATGGCTGATCATTCTCAATCAGTACCCCGTTCCTGCCTTCTCCCCAAACCCCCTGACTCCGCTATCCTTAAGAGCTCTATCTAGCTCTCTCTTGAATGCATTCAGAGAATTGGCAGAGAGTCACTGTCAAATGAGCAGATTCACTTGGCATCATGTTCAGTACAGACATTGTACTGTGCTGTATCATTCAGTACAGACATTGGACTGTGCTGTATCATTCAGTACAGTTCCTGTGCTGTATCATTCAGTACAGTTCCTGTGCTGTATCATTCAGTACAGTTCCTGTGCTGTATCATTCTATGCTAAATGTTCTATATATATCTCAAGCAATAGAGGTCCCAGCACAGATCCCTGCTGAACTCCATTAGGCACAGACCTCCAGCCAGAATAACGACCTTCCACCACAACCTATGAAGAAGCCAATTCTTGATCCATATGACCATGTCACTGTTTCATTTTTTTTTCCCATTGGAATCCTAATCAGATGTACAGCACTTTGGTCAACGTGGGTTGTTTTTAAATGTGCTATACAAATAAAATTGACTTGACTTGACTTGACTTGACTTGACTGTGAATGCAATGCAACTTAATCTTCTGGATCAGTCTGTAGATCAGTGCATGTTCCTTTAACATAGTGACCTCACCACTACTAACCACTCCCCATTGTCTCTTGTATAATTGTAGCTTCCCCACCTCCAGCTCGCTCTCTAGTTCCAGTGATGACCACGGACAGCTAGGGCACAACATGTGTGTAGTGAAATTAATAAACAATATCCAGTAAAAGACTCTGTGTGCAAAGGACGTCTCTTTACATGGTGTCAGAGCGGTAGACTTGCGTCTCCTGTTTATCGGGTTTTTATTTTTAGCATTTGTTCGTCCCAGTTGTGTCCCATCCTTCCACTTTGCCATGGCTCCCTCGTGTCGTCGTCCGGACACGCTTGTTTTTGATGAGGACATAGTGCACCGCTGGACTGTCTTCCAGCGGGACTACGAGCACTATATAGCGATTGCCCATCCTGATGCAACTGCTGCGATAAAAGCTCACCTGCTCCTCAACCTGGCTGGTCCGGAGGCAATGGAACGCTATGCGTCGTTCGAATTCGTCCCTCCGGAGGACCGCAACGACCCGGTATGTCTCATGGCTAAGTTCACTGCCCTGTGCGATATACCCACCAATAACATTATCGAACGTTTCAACTTTTTCTCGCGGCGTCAGACTCCAGGGGAGCACGTTGACGCCTTCATTGCATCCTTAAGACATATGGCTCGGCGGTGCCGCCTTCAAACGATTACACCCGACGAGATGATCAGGGACGTCCTGGTCAACGGTCTCCTAAACTCTAAGCTGCGGGATGAGCTCCTGATGAAGCCTGACCTGTCGCTAACGGACGCCATACATGCCGCACGCATGGCCTCTGCTGTTGGCTCAGTATCTCGGCCGGCGCCCCAGGACATAAATTTCACCGGCCGCCGGCGATTGAATGACCCGCAGACCAGGGTCACCCCCTCCGCGCCCACTATGGTCACCCCTCGCAGATGCCCAAACTGCAACTTCTCGTCACACAGGTATAACGTTTGCCCAGCGCAGGGCAAAACTTGTAATTCCTGCGGGAGGCAGAACCATTTTTCTGCAGCTTGTCGTTCTCGTGGGAGACCTGTCCCTGCTCCTAGAAGGAGTCTAAACAACCTTGCGACCGATGATAGCGCAACCGGTTCCCGGTACCAACATGAGGAACTCCATGGCTCAGATACGACTTCCTCCCATGGAGACTCTATGCTGTTTTCGCTTTTGGGTGCACCTGCATTGATAACGGATCCATCCGTGCATGTTACAGTCAATGGACACTCCTTCCCTGCCAAGGTCGATACTGGGGCTTTTGCAAATGTTATGTCTGTGGGCCTCTTCGAGCAGATAAGCTCGGGGGAGAGGGTTACTCCTGACAACTCCCGCCTCCATGCCTATGGGGGAGGCGTTCTGATTGCCGTGGGAAAGGCAACGGTTATCTGTACTGTTCTGGAGACCTCTCGGCCCCTCACGTTCCTCCTGCTAGCATCCGACAACGTCACCCTGCTGGGCGCCCGTGCATGCCAGGACTTTGGTTTGGTCTCATTCCACCGCGACATCCACCTGGTGCAGGCCCCCATGGACCCCCTGATCGAGTACCCTGACCGATTTGATGACGTCCTGGGGAAGCTGCCCTGTGCCTACAAGATCGTTGTGGACCCGGGGGTCGACCCAGTGGTCAGACCGGCCCACCGTGTGTCTTTTGCCATGAAGGGCCGCGTGGAGTCCACACTACGTGGCATGGTGGACATGGGCATCCTCAAGGAGGTGAGTGCCCCCACCCAGTGGGTCTCCACCATGGTGGTCGCTGCCAAGAAGGACGCGAGCGAGATCAGGATCTGCATCAACCCCAAGGACCTGAACCTGGCTATTAAACGCCCGCACTACCCCATGCGGACGGTGGAGGACGTCGCGGCACAGGTCGGTCCAGCCACAGTTTTCTCGGTCCTGGATGCCAAGAGCTCCTTTTGGCAGATCCCGCTGGATGCACGTTCCTCCTTCCTGACCACCTTCAGCACACCGTTCGGCAGGTTCCGTTTCCTCCGCATGCCTTTTGGGATCAACTCGGCAAGCGAGGTTTTTCAGCGTACGATGGAGCAGCTGTTTGCTGGGTTGCCGTGCGCCATCATTGTGGATGACATCCTGGTGTACGGGAGGGACGTCGCTGAGCATGACCGACACCTCCGCCAAGTCCTGGACAAGGCTCGTGAGATCAACCTCAAGCTTAATCGAAGGAAGTGTCGGTTCCGCGTTGAGGAAGTCACCTACGTCGGCCACGTTTTCACGGCGGGGGGCCTGAAGCCAGACCCCGAGAAGACGGCGGCGATCACCAAAATGCCCGCTCCCACTGACGTGCCCGGCCTGCAGCGCTTCCTGGGCATGGTCAACTACTTGGGTAAGTTCATACCCGACCTCAGCGAACTGAGTGCCCCCCTGAGGGAGCTGACCAAGAAGGACAATGCCTGGGTCTGGCTCCCGCACCACCAATCGGCCTTCGTGGCCCTGAGGTCCAGACTCGCACGGACCCCCACTTTGCAGTTCTTCGACCTGAACAGGCCAATCGTCCTCACCTGCGATGCATCTCGGTTCGGCCTTGGTGCTGCCTGCCTGCAGCTCTACGACGACCGACAGCTGCCCGTCTCCTATGCCTCTCGCACAATGACCCCTGCTGAGCAGCGCTACGCCCAGATAGAAAAGGAGCTCCTTGCCGTGGTGTTCGCGTGCTCCAAATTCAGAGACTACGTTCTTGGAAAAACTTTCACCATCGAAACTGACCACCAGCCGCTGGTCTCTATTTTAAACAAGCCCATCCACGCAGCCTCGTCCCGCTTGCAGCGAATGATGCTGCAGCTGCAGCGTTTCACATTCAAAATCGTGTACCGCAAAGGCAAGGAGATGTTCGTGGCAGACACTTTGTCCCGTGCCCCACTACCTTCCACTTCCCGCCATCCGTACGAATCGGCTGACCTGATGGTGTTGAACGTCAACATCGTTCCATCTTGGCAGATGCAGTCACTGGTCACACACACTGCCGCTGATCCGAACCTTCAACAGCTTGAGGGCGTCATCCGCCGTGGCTGGCCTGAACGACGGTCTTCCCTGCCGGCTGGTGCCGTGCCCTACTTCCTGGTTCGGGATGAACTGGTGCTGCACGCGGGCGTGGTGGTGAAGGGTCACAAGGTTGTGGTGCCGGCTGCGCTGCGAGATCACTACTTCCAGACTGCCCACAATGGACACCCAGGGGTGGAGGCCACGTTATCCCAGGCCCAAGCACAGTTTTACTGGCCTGGCATGGTCAAGGACATCCGGGACAGGGTCTCCGCCTGCGCTGCCTGCAACAGCCTATTACCTCATCAGCAGCGCCAGCCTCTCCTGCAGCAGCCGGCTCCCGAGTTGCCGTGGATGGCTGTTGCCGCTGATATTTTCGAGTGGCGTGGCAAACACTACCTGGTCCTGGTGGACTCCTACTCCAGCTGGTTCGAGGTGGACCTGCTGCCGTCCCTCACGTCTGCTGCCGTCATCGGGAAGCTTCGCCGCCACTTCTCTACCTTTGGTTCCCCGGCATCCCTCCAGTCCGACAACGGCAGCCAGTTTACCAGCGCGGAGTTTGCTGCTTTCGCCACCCGGTGGAACTTTCGCCACATCACCAGCAGCCCCGAGTACCCGCAAAGCAATGGACTTGCAGAGCGCGCTGTCCGCAGCGCTAAGGAACTGATGGAACGTTGCCGGCTTGACAGTTCGGACTTGTACCTTGCCCTCCTCAACCTCCGCAACATCTCCCGGGACCCCGCGCTCGGTTCCCCTGCCCAGCGCCTCATGTCCCGCACCACTAGACCCCCTATCCCCGTCTCCCAGCAATCCCTGCAACCCACGGCTCGGAGCCCTGCCGCTGTCAGGGAGCGCTTCACTGAAAAGCAGCTCATTCAGAAGCGCTCCTTTGACAAATCGTCCCGTCCCCTTCCACCTCTGTTCGCTGGCCAGGTTGTCCGGATGGAGTCCACCTCCGGTCACCACCGGCTGGCCGTGGTCGTCGGCAATGCTGACTCTCCACGGTCGTACCTGGTCAACTACGAGGGCACCGTGTATCGTCGTACCCGCCAGCACCTGATGCTGGTAAACGAGCCTGCACCGCCTCCCGCGGTCCCGTATTCACCTCCCGTCCAGTCCCCGGTGCCTGATGTGCCTCCTGCTCCGGTACATCCGCAGTCGCCCCAGCCCCCTTCCCCTCCCTTGCCTGCGCGTGTATCGCTTCCCAGTCCTCCTCCTTCCCCTGGTTCCCCAGCCTCTGTACCCGCACCCGTCCATGCTGTTCCTTCGACCGGAGGGGATGGTGCGTTGCGCACCCGCTCTGGGAGAGTGGTCAGGCCGCCTGTCCGGTACGGTGTGTACGAGTAGTCTGTGTTGTGCTGCATTCTATCTGCTCCCTGCTTGTAGTTTGAGCCTAGCGCATGAGCCGTGGTCACTTTTGTTTCCAAGAGGAAGGATGTAGATCAGTGCATGTTCCTTTAACATAGTGACCTCACCACTACTAACCACTCCCCATTGTCTCTTGTATAATTGTAGCTTCCCCACCTCCAGCTCGCTCTCTAGTTCCAGTGATGACCACGGACAGCTAGGGCACAACATGTGTGTAGTGAAATTAATAAACAATATCCAGTAAAAGACTCTGTGTGCAAAGGACGTCTCTTTACACAGTCTACCATGGGTGACTTTATCAAATGCTTCACTGAAATCTACGTAGACATCATCCTCCATCCTACCGTCATCAATCACCTGCATCACTTCCTCAATAAACTTGATCGTTAGTGAGACCTGCTGTGTACTACGCCACACTGACTGTCCCTAATCAGCCCATTCTCTATTAAATGTGAGTAAATCCTATCCCAAAGCATCCCTACCACTGATGTGAAGCCCACTGCCTATAATTCTCCAGATTCTCTCATAAATAAAAGAACACTGGCTGTGTTTCCATCCTCTGGGACCTCGCCTACGACTTGCGAAGATGCATAGACCTTCTGCAATCTCCTCTCTTGTCTCTTTTAATTACGGGGGAGAACCCACCAGGCCCTGGGGATTCACTCGCCTTAATGTTCTTCAAGTCCCATGTCCTCCATGTCCTTCCCATTGGTGAATACAGATGCAAAGCACTTGGTTAATATCTCACCTGCATCCTCTGACTCCGAGCACAAATTCCCTCCTTTATACTCAAGTCCTACCTTCTCCTTGGTTACTCTCTGGTTTTTAGTTAATCATTTTTTTGTTAATTCTGTGTTTAAAATATATGTAACCTCAATGTACCTTGAGTTTGGAGATTCTACAGTGAGAGTCTCCAAGAGAATATGTTTCTCCTTGAATAAAGACTTAATTCAACCAATGACTCCGAATGATTCCATTCAAAAGGTTACAACATGTCATCTAGAGTCTTTAATTGTTGCTAATTTTAAATTTTTCATTCATGGTATATTGCATTTTGAACAGTTTTGTGAATGTTTGTAAATGTCAGGGCCCCAATGATCCAGTCATAGCCAAGCCTCATGCAATGGTTCTACAAGGGGACCTTTGTGAGATTATCGACTTTGATAATTGAGGTTTTGGTCAAGAGTAAGACATGAGATAGGTATAGGCAGCTGGGATCAAGTGTATCCCTGGAGGAGTTTCGGGAACGAAGGAGTAGGCTAAAAAACAAAATCACAAGGGTAAAGAGGGGACAGGAGATAGCTCAAGGAATAAACCCAAGAGATTTTATAGGCACATGAAGGGAAAAAGGGTAACCAGAGAGAAATTGGGATACCTCAGGAATCAAAGCAGTCAACTCTGTGTGGAACCACAGGAGATGGGCAAGGTCCTCAATGAGCATTTCTGCTCCATTTTTACCATGGAGAAAGACAGGAGGAAAGGGGATCACAAGGTAGTCACTGGAAGTGTCTTGAGAGCAGTCAGTGTTATGGTCGAAGAGATGCTGAAGGTCCTGACGTGTATGAAGATAGACAAATCTGCCGGGCCTGATCAGATATATCCGAGGACACTGTGGAAACCAGAGGGAAATTGCAGGAGCCCTCGCTAAATTTTATGAGTTGCCCTTAAATATAGGAGAGTTGCTGGGAGACTAGAGGGAAGCAAATGTTGTGCCTCTATTCAAGAAGGGCTGCAGGGAAAATGCAGGGAACTATAGGCAAGTGAATTTAACATCTATGGTCGGAAAGTTATTAAAGAGTATTCTGAGGGATAGGATATTCATGCATTTAGGTGGACAACGGCTGATTAGGCATGCTTTTATGGTCCGTAAAGGCCACAAACGGGCGGCCTTCAAGGAAATACCTGAAGTGACGAACAGCTAAATAGAGGGCCAGAAGCTCTCGGTCAAAAGCGCTATATTTCAGCTCAGCCGAACTCAGCTGCCGGCTGAAAAACGCCAAGGGCTGCCAAAAGCCACCCAACTGCTGCTCCAAAACCCCACCCACCGCCACGTCAGAGGCATCAACCGTCAGGGCTGTGGGGGCGGAGGGGCTCGGGTGGACCAACATGGTGGCGTCTGCCAAAGCCGCCTTAGCGGCCGGGGACCACATCAACTCTACAGGTTTACCCGCAAGGCACTGGAAGAGCGGGCGCATGACCCGCGCTGCTGCCGGGACGAACCTATGGTAGAAGTTAACCATGCCTACGAACTCTTGCAGACCTTTCACTGTGGTGGGCCGCGGAAACGCCCGGATAGCCTCCACCTTCTCGGGCAAAGGGGTGGCGCCGGCAGGGGTGATTCTGTGCCCTAAGAAATTGAGAGAAGGGAGGCCGAATTGACACTTGGAGGGTTGGATGACGAGCCCGTGTGCCTGGAGCCGCTCGAATACGGCCCGCAAGTGGGCCCGGTGTTCCTGCACTGAGGGGCTGGCGACCAGGATATCATCTAAATAAATAAACACTAAAGGCAAATCCCGACCCACACGGTCCATCAGTCGCTGGAAAGCCTGTGCCGCGTTCTTTAAACCGAAAGGCATGCGCAACCATTCGAACAACCCGAACGGAGTGATCGTGGCAGTTTTTGGTATGTCCTGCGGCCGCACAGGAATCTGGTGGTATCCCCGTACCAAATCGATCTTGGAGAACACCACCGCACCTTCCAGCCCAGACGAGAAGTCCTGCAGGTGCGGTATGGGGTAGCGATCAGCCGAGGTGACAGTGTTGAGACGCCAATAATCGCCACATGGTCTCCACCCCCCAGATGCTTTGGAGACCATATGCAACGGCGAGGCCCACGGGCTATCGGACTGACGGACAATTCCCATTTCCTCCATCTTCCTAAATTCCGCCCGCGCCACCACCAGCTTGCCGGGCGGTAGCCTCCGGGCCCGAGCGAAAACGGGGGGGCCCTCGGTGCGGATGTGGTGGACAACGCCGTGCTTGGCCGAAGGGGCGTCGAAACGCTGGATGAGCAGCTCTGGAAACTCCGCCAGGACCTCAGCATACGAGTCGGGGGCCGCGACGACGGCCTGGACAGTCGGGCTGGGCGGGGTGGCGGTTGTCGGAGCGGCGGGCTCATCGTTGCTGGTGGAGGGTCGGAGGTCGTTACCGCGGACATCGGGGACTAGTGAAAAGGCCCAGAGGAAATTTGCGCCTAGGATCGCCTGGCTGACGTCTGCTATAATGAATGGCCATTCATACATGCGGAGGCCTAAAACCAGGGACATTTTCCGCGTACCATACGTGTGGATGGGGCTGCCGTTAACCGCGATGAGGGTAGGACCTGTCTTACCCGATCTGGTCTCAAGGTCGGTCGGCGGTACGATACTGACAATGGCTCCCGTGTCAACCAAAAATTCTGTGTCCGTGAATCGGTCTCGGACGTAGAGGCGTCGGTTCTGGCCAATCGCAACTGCCTCTATGTATGATCGGCCGAGGCATTTCCCGTGAAGGTACAAGCCGAGCGGCAGTTGCGGGATTCTCCACCCCATCGTAGATAGTAATAGCACCAGCCGCGCTTGTGCGGATCCTTTTGGCGGGCTTTTGGAGAAATGGCGGGAGACGCGGCGCCATCTTGATGTCGCTGTGGCGCGGCCGCTGATGTCGAGACCTTGTTGATCGAACCTCTTTCTTTCGATTTGAACGCCATGAGCGCATCAGCTTTTTCTGCATATGCCACGGGGTCCTTAAAAGAACAATCCGTGAGCATAAGTTTGACATCTTCGGGAAGCTTCTCTCGGAATGCCTGCTCGAACATGAGGCACTCCGTGTGTTCACCTGCTAGCGCTAACATTTCAGCCATGAGAACGGACGGCAGCCAATCTCCGAGATCCGGTAGGTACATAAGACGCTTAGCTCGGTCCTGCCTGCTGAACCCGAAGGTCCGTAACAACAGTGCCTTCATGGCCTCGTACTTGTTTTCTGCCGGAGGATTGATGATGAACCGCATCACCCGCGCGGTCGTCTCCGGCGGTAGAGCGCTGACGAGGTAGTAATACCTTGTTGCGTCTGCTGAGATGTTTCTTAAGTGAAACTGGGCTTCGGTATGGACAAACCAAGATTGTGGTTGATCTATCCAAAACGACGGAAGGGGAATGCTGACCGTGCTTAGCTCCGGTGTGCTGGGCGTAGGAACCATCAACGAGGCGTTTGATTCACTCATGGTAAGTGATCGGCTGGATCACGTCGGGGTCACCAATATGGCGAGTCTGGAAACTTGTTTTTGTTGAAGAAGTTTATTGTGACAGCAATATTCGATTACAAAGTTTTCTTAACAAGATTACAGACAACCATTAAAACTCACTGTTCTCTTCGAAGACGTCTCCCAACTGACTCTTTTTGGGCGCCAAAAGCGCACATGACCATGCTGTCCAATCAGCGGTGTCGCTCTCTGGACCAATCCCTACGGTCGCACCCACACGTGACCTTGCTGGCCAATCTGAGGGTTCGACAACTAGGACCACTTTCTATGGTCGCTACACTATATGACTCTATGACCTCAGTGGGTAGAGGAACAGACCAGTGCAAACTGCAGATCACTAGATACATTATGTTTTCCTGACCATCACCCATTAAAATTCACTCTCTGTATTATTCACCTACTCACATCGTGCTGTGTGTGGGTGAACTTCAGGTCAATGAAATTGAAACCAAGGCAGCAGATATTAAAATAATGACCAAAGATGGAGAGGATTAGTAGTGTCAGGGTAATTTGTGGTCTAAAGTTCTTAACACATTATTCCATTACACCGATACATAAACTATTCTGAGATCATTCCGTTGACCAGAAGTAAACACGAATATTATCAACAAGAAAGTACCATGTGATTTAATTTTGGCTTGCACATCCTGAATTTAGAAGGAGGTTAAAATAATTTATTATCAGCATTGCTTTTGAATTCCTCCTTGTCCCTCTGAGAACATCACGATCATTCTTCATTGAGGACCATCAGCTCCTTTCATTTAAAATTCCCGTTCTCAGGTTTAACTCTATCCATCCCCACCGTGCCTGCCTCCAATTCTTTACAGCCTTACAGCCATCCCACACCCTCAGCCCCAGAGCTCTGTTCCACAAGGAGGGACTGGCAAGGAGGTGTTAAGGAATACTAGACCAAGTGGACCCGTTGGGCCCACAACTCACTGGGTTGACATTGTGATGTGGGAAAATGGCACTTTTTTCTTTAAAATAAATGGCTTTAAAAAACCCATCTCATGGTGGGTTTTTTATGCATTGGTCTAACATCCTCCCCTCCGTCACTCCATCCCCACAATCCCTCTTCTTCCCCACCCACTCCCCCCTTCCCACCCCCCCCCCCCCAGTCACCCACTCCATCCCCCCTTATCCCCCCCTCCATTCTTAGGGGCTCTCTAGCGGCGCCGCCATTCCCGCCCATCGGGTTTCCATTGTGACGTGGAACATGGAGGTATTACTGCGCATGGGCGGCTGACGGGCACAGCAAGTGGAAAAGGGATTTATTAAAGTTTAAAATGTGAATAACAAAATATAACAATTTGAACGTTAATAGGATTTCTTGATGCAGGAAATTTCAACATCAGCATCATTTCCCCTTTTCACAACAGGAAGGAGTTGTTGAATATCGCTACAACAAATGGTAAGAATGCCGCCAAAAGGGAGCGGCGAGGCGAGGCAGGGGCCCAGGGAGCGGCGAGGCGAGGCAGGGGCCCGGGGAGCGGCGAGGCGAGGCCCGGGGAGTGACGAGGCAGGGGCCCGGGGAGGGGCGAGGCGAGGCAGGGGCCCAGGGAGCGGCGAGGCGATGCGAGGCAGGGGCCCGGGGAGCGGCGAGGCGAGGCGAGGCGAGGCAGGGGCCCGGGGAGCGGCGAGGCGAGGCCCCGGGGAGCGGCGAGGCTAGGCCCGGAGAGCGGCGAGGCGAGGCGAAGCAGGGGCCCGGGGAGCGGCGAGGCGAGGCCCGGGGAGCGGCGAGGCGAGGCGAGGCAGGGGCCCGGGGAGCGGCGAGGCAGGGGCCCGGGGAGCGGCGAGGCGAGGCCCGGGGAGCGGCGAGGCGAGGCAGGGGCCCGGGGAGCGGCGAGGCAGGGGCCCGGGGAGCGGCGAGGCGAGGCCCGGGGAGCGGCGAGGCGAGGCCCGGGGAGCGGCGAGGCGAGGCAGGGGCCCAGGGAGCGGCGAGGCGAGGCGAGGCCCCGGGGAGCGGCGAGGCTAGGCCCGGAGAGCGGCGAGGCGAGGTGAGGCAGGGGCCCGGGGAGCGGCGAGGCGAGGCCCGGGGAGCGGCGAGGCGAGGCGAGGCAGGGGCCCGGGGAGCGGCGAGGCAGGGGCCCGGGGAGCGGCGAGGCGAGGCCCGGGGAGCGGCGAGGCGAGGCAGGGGCCCGGGGAGCGGCGAGGCAGGGGCCCGGGGAGCGGCGAGGCGAGGCCCGGGGAGCAGCGAGGCGAGGCCCGGGGAGCGGCGAGGCGAGGCAGGGGCCCAGGGAGCGGCGAGGCGAGGCAGGGGCCCAGGGAGCGGCGAGGCGAGGCAGGGGCCCGGGGAGCAGCGAGGCGAGGCAGGGGCCCGGGGAGCGGCGAGGCGAGGCGAGGCCCGGGGAGTGACGAGGCAGGGGCCCGGGGAGGGGCGAGGCGAGGCCCAGGGAGCAGCGAGGCGAGGCGAGGCAGGGGCCCGGGGAGCGGCGAGGCGAGGCAGGGGCCCGGGGAGCGGCGAGGCGAGGCCCGGGGAGCGGCGAGGCGAGGCGAGGCAGGGGCCCGGGGAGCGGCGAGGCAGGGGCCCGGGGAGCGGCGAGGCGAGGCCCGGGGAGCGGCGAGGCGAGGCAGGGGCCCGGGGAGCGGCGAGGCAGGGGCCCGGGGAGCGGCGAGGCGAGGCCCGGGGAGCAGCGAGGCGAGGCCCGGGGAGCGGCGAGGCGAGGCAGGGGCACAGGGAGCGGCGAGGCGAGGCAGGGGCCCAGGGAGCGGCGAGGCGAGGCAGGGGCCCGGGGAGCAGCGAGGCGAGGCAGGGGCCCGGGGAGCGGCGAGGCGAGGCGAGGCCCGGGGAGTGACGAGGCAGGGGCCCGGGGAGGGGCGAGGCGAGGCCCAGGGAGCAGCGAGGCGAGGCGAGGCAGGGGCCCGGGGAGCGGCGAGGCGATGCGAGGCAGGGGCCCGGGGAGCGGCGAGGCGAGGCGAGGCAGGGGCCCGGGGAGCGGCGAGTTGAGGCCCCGGGGAACGGCGAGGCGAGGCCCAGGGAGCGGCGAGGCTAGGCCCGGAGAGCAGCGAGGCGAGGCGAGGCAGGGGCCTGGGGAGCGGCGAGGCCAGGCCCGGGGAGCGGCGAGGCGAGGCGAGGCGAGGCAGGGGCCTGGGGAGCGGCGAGGCAAGGCGAGGCAGGGGCCCGGCGAGCGGCGAGGTGCGGCCCGGTGAGCGGAGAGTCCTGTCAGGCGGCAAGGCAGGGCCCGGCGAGCGGCGAGGCAAGGCCCAGCATGCGGTGAGGTGAGGTGAGGCCTGGCAGGCGAGCGGCGAGGCGACTTGAGGCCCGGCGAGCTGCAAGGCCCGGCCCCGCAAGCGTAACGGCGAGAGAGGCATGGTGAACGGCGAAGTCCGGCCCGGACTGGTGACGCTGGGCGAGCGGCGAGGCAAGGCAACAGGCGCGGCGAGGCAAGTGTCAAGGCATGTGATTTCCAGAAAAATGTGAGGCAAAATCAGAATGGAAATGAAATAAGAAGGCAGAAGCTTTCTACCAAATTCAGAAGGGTTCACAGGTCTGCATGACCTCAGAGGTCTCCAGAAGGATGGCGCAGTTGGGGGCTGGTCCTCATCTAAGATGGCCACCAGACCAGCGCCTACACTTACGTAAGATGGCCGCCGGGTGACTGCGCGTGAACAGTTGGGGGGGAAGGTCGTCATTTTCGTCATCCCACTTCCCGCCAGACTCCCCACTCTCTCCTCCCCCAGCCCCACTCTCACTCTCCCCCACTCCCCCTTTCCCCACCACCCCCTCTTTCTCCTCCCGCACCCCCCGCCTCCCCCACTCTCTCCTCCCCCCACCCTCACCCCCCCTCCCACCCTCACCCCCCCTCCCACCCTCACCCCCCCCTCCCACCCTCACCCCCCCTCACACCCTCACCCTTCCTTCCACCCACTCAGCCCCCACGTCCACTCCCCTCCGTGAAGCCGTTGGCGGCGAAAGGCACTTACTGAGCGTGCAGGGAGGAGGAGGGAGCGCCGGACTACTCGAGTCGGGCAGCGGAGGTGGGACACTATCGAGTCGGGCAGTGGAGGTGGGACACTATCGAGTCGGGCAGCGGAGGTGGGACACTATCGAGTCGGGCAGCGGAGGTGGGACACTATCGAGTCGGGCAGCGGAGGTGGGACACTATCGAGTCGGGCAGCGGAGGTGGGACTACTCGAAGTGGGCGGCGGTGGGTCTGGGTGAGTGGGGAGGGGAGAGAAGCGCGACATTTTAGCTGTATTTCCATAACCAAATCTCAGATACGTATGTATATACACCAATCAGCCTTAACATTATGACCACTGACGGGTAAAGTGAATAACATTGAATAAGTTGTTACAATGGCACCTGTCAAGGGGTGGGATATTCACTCTTCACAACCTCATCCCTATACCTTACATGCACTTCCATTTTGTCCAAATTTACAACTTCTGGTCATTCAACATTCCCTTACCTCACTAGTCTCTCATCCTTCCTCCTTAACTCTGATCAGTTGGTCCCGGACTCTGATCAGCTAGCCTTTAAAAGATGACTTTCAGGTGAGAGAGGCAATGTTTAAAGGAAGTGTGTGGGACAAATAGTCTGTGGTGAGTACCTGCAATACCTTGCCATAGGTGTTGACAGAGGCAGATACAATAGTGGCATTTAAGTGGCTCTCAGAAAGGCACAAAGATATCAGAGAATGGAGGGATATGGATCATGTGCAGACAGAAGCTATCACTTCAACTTGGCATCATGTTCTGCATGAACATCCAAAGGACCGGTTTCCCCTGCTATGCTATTCTACATGTTATGTTATGTTGGGAAAATTGCTTTTATATCTCTCTATTCGATTTACTTTTATATCTCTCTATTCGGTAACTTTTTCATTTCACTACACATTTATGTGTATGTGACAAATAAATGACTATTGACTATTGACATATTTGTTCCCCTATCTCCCGCCGGCTACTGAGAGGTTCATAGTATAATCCCATTAGAGTGATTGCGCCTTCCCCATTTTTGAGCTCCATGCAAAGTGCCTCAGTGGACCAAGTCTCCCATATGTACCCTCTGAATGTTGCCATGACATTCCCTCTGACTTGTAAACCATCCCCTCCATCTCTTACTTCCCTCTCTGTACGTCTAAACATTGAAACTGTGGAACTTCAAGCTGCCATTTCTTCCCTCCGACATGGTTATGTTTCTATAATGGCCAAAACATCACAGTCCCAAGCACTGGTCCAGACTCCAAGTTCATCTGCTTTACCCTCTATACTGATTGCATTGAAGTAAACACACTTCAGCCCATCAGTTTCGCCATCTATCTATATACTAAAACTCTCGTTTGTTATCTTGTTTGTGACTGAACTTCAGCCATAACGGTACACGATAGCGCGACAATTTTAGGCCCACCTAAAATTCGCCTTACAGCGAATGCAGCGCCGGAGACTCAGGTTCGATCCTGACTACGGGCGCCGTCTGTACGGAGTTTGTACGTTCTCCCCGTGACCTGCGTGGGTTTTCTCCAAGATCTTCGGTCTCCTCCCACACTCCAAAGACGTACGGGTATGTAGGTTAATTGACAGGGTAAATGTAAAAATTGTCCCTAGTGGGTGTAGGATAGTGTTAATGTACGGGGATCGCTGGCGGCGCGGACTCGGTGGGCCGAAGGTCCTGTTTCCGCGCTGTATCTCTAAATCTAAAAATCTAAAACCTTACTCACCGTCGTCACTTTAATGGTAAAAATGGTAGTTTTATTGAAATTGGTGTTATATTTTTAAAGTTATTCACATTTAAGGTTTTTAAAACCAGCGCATGCGCAGTTGGTGGCTGGTCCTCATGTAAGATGGCCGTCAGACCAGAGCCTACACTTACGTAAGATGGCCGCTGGGTGACTGCGCGTGCGCAGTTGGGGGGAGGGGAGAGGTCGTCATTTCCGTC